>NC_037677.1:8352408-8398420 GCF_003255815.1 Theropithecus gelada | reverse complement strand
AAGGAAGAAAGGAAGGGAGGGAGGGAAGAAGGAAGGAAGGAAGGAAGGGAGGGAGGGAGGGAGGAAGGAAGGAAGGAAGGAAGGAAGGAAGGAAGGAAGGAAGGAAGGAGGGGAGGGAGGGGAGGGAGGGAGAAAGAAAGAAAGAGAAAGAGAGAAAGAAAGAAAGAAAGAAAAGAAAGAAAGAAAGAAAGAAAGAAAGAAAGAAAGAAAGAAAGAAAGAAAGAAGAAAGAAAGAAAGAAGAGACATTCAAAACATGTTCAAATGCTGAAATGGGAGAAAGAGTATTTTAGCTAAAAGGACTGGTATAAGAAATGATACAGAACAAGGAAGGTGCCACGCATCTCTCAAAAGCAGCAACCACTCCAGTGGGGCTTGAGTAAAGGGTCCTGGCTGGGCCATAATGAGAAGGAAGGCTGGGAAGGGGAATAGGAGGAAGTCTACAAAGAGCTTCAAACAGCAGTCTAAGCTGTAGGAATCCCTTGACCTTGTCTGACCAGGAGATAGGACCTGTGCATAGGATGGATTAGAAAGGAAGAGAAGGGAGCCCGGTTACAAAACTGCTCATTAATGAAGAACCAAGTTAGCATGGTAGCACTAGGAGCACACAGGTGCAAGAGACGTCATGGAATCAGTGCGTTGGGAGAGGCGGAAGAAAAGTTGTAGAATTTCTGGAAAGCTGGAGAGCCTCAGGCTCCAAACTATTTAGGCCCTTTTCGAGTTTCCTCTTGTTATCCATGAATTCCAGACTGGAGTTAGTAATCTGGGCTTATTCATGCCAACATGTCCCATAAAGATACAAAAGGAGATACACACGTTCACAAATAGACATATACACAGATATAAAGATACACAGATAGACTGATACCAAGGTACATCAGCTCATAGATCCAGGTACAATGTATAATTGGAAGGATACCTGTTTGCTATTCCAGATCTCAACTGTGCTTCACAGAGAGCGAGAAAATGATCCAAAGTTTGGCTCCAAACATTTCTAAACACTGGGTGATAGGTCAGAGAGTAAGTGGGAAGAACAAGAGTTCTCACTTTTTCCAAACCAGTTCTCCCATTTCTCTACCACATAACATTACCGGTATAACAGGCTGGCCGGTTGATTGAACATAAATGCACTCCTACTTCTTCCCAAAATGCCCCCAGTCTGTTGAAGTGCACACAGGACCCTTACATTTTAAGCTCTCTTCCTAAATACACACAAACAGTGCAGTGAGTGATGTTATATTTGTCGAGCCAACCATGCTAGGGCTTTGAGCCTGGGTGAAGTTCCAGGTATTTCAAAACCTCAGGCTCAGGCCACTTAAATTAGCCCTAAGGCTTTTATAAGAGCTATAATCCCCAGTTAAACACAAGCAGCAAGAACTTGATTTTGCACATTTCATGAATGCTGATCACAAGTTAAGTCACCAGGCCCTGGGTGATGCAATGACTCTTGAATAACTAGGTAGCTGCTTTGGGTTTGTTAGTTAATGCTACATGATAGCATAGTAATAACAATTAACTCAATCACATTCTAAAGGAAGTGCTATAAGGATCCTACACTGTGGTTTAGAAAGCAGAGGTAATTACAGCTCTACCCTATAATTTTATGGTTTATCTAGCCCTGTAAGCATGCCACTTGATGAGAACAAAAGAGGTGCTGTGCAACTTTCATTGAGAAACCAGGGAGCCTTGTGAAACATTGAAGATTTACCCATAAAAATCTGAATTTTTAACTTGAAACAAGAAAGTTAAGATCTTATCCATCCCAGTTGTAATTAGAGAGATAAAAGGATGTGAAAAGAAAAGAAATAATGCAATTGGCAATGAAAGCTCATCTATGAATAAAATTCTTTGTTCTCCAAACGTGATTTAGAATTGAGTGAACAGCTTCCTGTTTAGAGACTCCCATACCGGAAGGCGGACAAATGCCCTGTGGTCCAGTAGCCTCTGTCCCATGGTATCTGGCTATCCGCCAAAACAACCACCTCTCCTGTTTTGCAGTTCTCACACAGTGATGAAAGGTCTTGACTCTAGACTTACAACCTGAGTTTGCAATCCACCTCCTTGCCAACTCTATTATGTTCAATAAATGACTTACCCCATCAACCTCAGGTTCCACACCTGTAAATTGGGACTAACAATTTACTTGAAAGATTACTGGAAAAGCATGTAAAAATGCTTTGCAGACTCTAAATACCAACTAAAAAAAATTATCACTATGCCATATATTTGTTACCTGATACACTCTGAGGGTGGAAATGCAACATATTATAGAAGAAACACTAAAATGTTTGTATTTAGAAGTTTGTGCAAATGAAAACACATATGTAATACTTTCTAAACCGGCATATTTTTTAAATGTGCTACTATCCTTACTAAAGTAGCAGTATTTCAGTTGGATAATAATGTAGATTCTATTAAGCAAGGACGTATGAAGAAAGAGTTGCATAGCTAAGTACAAAAATATTATGTAGTCAACCATGGTTACTGCCTAGATGATGAAACAAAATATGCCCAAACTGAAATAAAAACATCACTAGTGTTGTGTTCTATAATAACCTTTCATATCCCAGGAGAGGAAGTTAAATAGGATTCTGTCACTGATTTTAAAATATTTGTCTATCAGGTGGAAATATTTGTAATAATGTGTGGAATACTTTCTGAATGTCGTTTCCTGTTATAAAGAGACAAAACTAAGCCTTGATGTCCACTTTCCCCAAATATCTGACCAAAAAAAAAAAAAAGATGATTTAAGTTTATTAACGGAAACATAAAATGAAAACTTCCAATAAAGAAAATAATGAGAGCTATCTGGGGCTGAGACCCTTTAGAAATTCTCTTAGGGTTTTGGAGACAGTACTACTTTCTGCTCAGTCCTGACTCCAAACCGAACCCCTCCCACTCCTAAGCCGACTTGGATGAAAACCAGCTCCACTTTAGGCCTGACTGTGTAAGAATCTGTATTGTCATTCCAGGGCATGTTTAAGTCCTTTTAATAGATTAGGTCAGGATGGTATCCTCATAATTTAGTGTTGTGAATAGTACACATAAAGGCTTCAATGACATCTAATCAGAACATTTTCTTTCTCTTCTCTAAGACCCTTATTCCACAGAGGTCCAGATTTCCCCAGCCTGTCAGTCATTACAACGACAAGCTGTCTTAGCACATTTGAAAGCCATTGAGTAGCTAATTTGCCAATATAGATTTAAAAGACATGAGACAGCTTATGGCTGTGGTCTCTCTCTGGCTTCTCCCACACAAAGAAGTCTGGAGCACATGGGGGATTTCTTTTGCTGAAGGCAGACCATTGTTTAAACATTGATTGCCTCTTTTTTCTATCATTCACTTTTTCTCTCCCCCTGTACACGGCCACCATCAGACACAGATTTCATTCGTGGCCCATCAGCTGAAAGTTACCTGCTCAACACACTGATAAATGAGTCATTTACAGGCGGGAGCGATGGGAGAAAAAAAAAATAACACTCATATATGTTAACTAAGCATTGAGTGAGTTTTTCTTATGTACTCAAAAGACTCACAAGCTTTTTATGCCAATGAACTCTGGTATGTACAACAGAAAATGAACTAACTCGTGTTAAAGTAATTTCATAATGCAAAAGGACTACGCAAAAGCAGGGCATTTGAGAAATATATGGCACATCTCATTTGGGACTAAGACACCCTGGGACAATTTTTCCCAGGTTACTTTACACAGAGCAAGTGTATGGTGATTCTGGTCCAGGGAAGAAGAAAAGATTTTAGAATCAGACCTAAGGGCAAATCCTGACTTGAGTACTTATCAATGATCATGGAAAACTTACTTCATTTCTCTGGGTCTCAATTCCTTATCTGGGTAATGAGATACTATTACCTACCACACAGGGTTGTATTCTGTGAAAATCAGAAGCAGAGATTGTTTCTCTCATAGTAAACAACACAGAAAGAACAAGGAGAATATTAAACATGTATATAATATTGATATGGTTTGGCTCCGTGTCCCCACCCAAATCTCATCTGGAATTGTAATCCCCATGTGTCAAAGGAGGGACTTGGTGGGAGGTAATTGGATCTTGGAGGCGGTTTCCCCTACCCCATTCTCATGACAGGGAGGGAGTTCCCTCGAGATCTGATGGATTTAAAAGTGGCAGTTCCGCCTGCACTCTCTCTCTCTCTCTCTCTCTCTCCTGACACCTTGTGAAAAAGGCGCCTGCTTCCCCTTTGCTTTTTGCCATGACTGCAACTTTCCTGAGGCCTCCCCAGCCATGGGGAAGTGTGAGTCAATCAAACCTCTTTTCTTTATCAATTACCCAGTCTCAGGTAGTTCTTTACAGCAGTGTGAAAACGAACTAATACAAATATTAACCATGTGCCATGAAGCATTCTGTAATGAAATTGAGGCACAGAGAAATGGTAAAGTGATGTGCCCATGGTCACACAGATAATAAGTGTTGAATCCAGTTTTAGACCCAGGCAGTTTGGCTGCATAGCCTGTGGTGCTCCTCATCACACTCTAAAGTGAATATTTACTAAGTCCAGGAATCCATTATACTGTAGCCCTCAGGAATATAAAAAAAAAAAAAAAACAGAAAAACATTTGAATTAACCTGAATAAGAAGAGTTGGTTGTAAGCCTAACAGAGACTCTTCGGGCCACGGAAGTTGGGTTCCCAGTCATGACTCTAAGGAGCAGAACTGGACAGTAGGTCTGAATTCCAGGCAATGGCTGGAGAACAGAAGGAGCTCTGGCTTTTCTTTAGGGCCAACCAGTCATGGAATAACCCTGCTCTGGGGACTCCACCCCTTTCTCCTGTTTCCATCTTCAGCTGGGAGTCCCCTACTTACTCTACTGAATGTTTGCATTCTGTTCCCACAGTTCAATCCCTCCATAATTCAATCTGAGATTCCAAGGGAAAAAATCAGCTATGATGCCCTTGATGGGTAATCTCCATCCTGGAACCAGCCAAGTCTGCCTGAAGAGGCAGAATCCATGCCACAAAAAATACTGCCTGATTCCTCTTCAGTAGCAACTTGAGAGAGAGGAAGCATCAATAGGCACTTCAAAATAGACCTTTCTCATTGTGACCTTACTGTCCTCTTATCCCTCCCATCCTGGGAGGCTGGGGAATGCAGAGCTTGAACTCAGCCTTTAGAATCAGTGAGCCTAAAAAATAAATCCTGTCTCTCCCGTAACTGGCTGTGTGACGTAAGACAAGTTACTAAGGCCTCTGCAGAACTGTTTCCCCTTGTGTAAAATGGCGATAATAATAATTCCTTCATACATTTATTTTGAGTATTAAATGAGATAGTATACATATAAATACTTTAACACAAATGTCAGCACATGGTAAGTGTTTAGTAAATGTTATTTATATTTTAGCACTATTCACAGCTCAAGAGGCTTCATCCATGTACTTACCCTTTTGAGTTTTAAGGCCACCAACTCCTTTGTTCTCTTTCCTCCCAAATCTTTGCTTTTTCTTTAACACCCAAGTAGAAAAGGCATCCAGGTAATCAGAAAGGACCAAGGGTAAAGGACCAGGCAGGGAAGCCACTAAGTAAGTAGGCATATGCAGTAGATACTGCTGCTCATCATCCAGTTTGGCTATTCCCTTAGTAACAGAATCTTGATATTATTTGTGTTGACATCACGCCCAACACTACAGCAGATCCTACATTTTCCTGCCTCCCTTGCAGCAAAGTATGACCTCACCTCCAATGTCTGGCCAATGAGCTGTAATGAGGTGCTTTGTGGGTTTCCAGAAAGCTGTTTCAAGGACCTGACTACACGTGCATCTCATGGTCCACCCATCTTTCTTCCCAACCTACAACATGGACATTTGGCTCCTGGTCCCAGAGCCACTTTAGGATATGGAAGCTGTCTGCTGAGGACGATTTAGTGGCGAGGGGTGGGGAAATAGAAGTAGCCTGAGTCTCAGAAATCTATAGAAACTCCTACCAGCTCTAAACTACCTACCTCCAGACTTCTATTTTGTGAGACAGAAACATGTATCTTGCTCAAGCCACTGTTACTTCGGGGTATTTGTTGCAGAATATAATCCTAACGGGCCACTTGCAACAACATGGATGAACCTGGAGGACATCATGCTAAGTGAAATAAGCCAGGCAGAGAAAGACAAATACCGCGTGATCTCACTTCTATGGGGAATCTCATAGTCAAACTCATAGAAACAGAGTAGAACAGTGGTTACCAGGGGTGGGGAGGAGAAGGAAGAGAGGAGAAGTAGTCCAAGGGTACACACTTGCAGTTATGGAGGATGAGTCAGCCTAGAGTTCAGCCTGAGGACTAGAGTTAATAATAATGTACCGCGTACTGCAGATTTGCTCTAAGAGTGAATTTTAGGTGCTCTTACCCCACACAAAAAGGGTAACTATGGAAGATGGGTGGATAAGGTCATTCGCTTCTCTGTGGTAACCACTTCACTATCTACATGCATATCAAAAACATCATGTGGTACACCTGAAATATATACAATTTAAGTATATATGTGTACAATTCTAACGGATGTAATGAATCTGGAAGACTTCAATTAATATCAAATAATTAAAATATTAGAGATGATGTATTTATCAAGAGAGAATGAGTACACAGAAATGATATAAAAGAAGAAAAGATAATGGAATACTTGCAATCAGAAATAATATCCTTGAATAAAAACCCATATACTACAGCAGAATTTGTTTTCTTTTTGAGCTGAGATCGCACTCTGTCTCCCAGGCTAGAGTACAGTGCCATTGACGATCATAGCTCACTGCAGCCTCAACCTCCTGGTCTAAAGCAATTCTCCCACCTCAGTCTCCCAAGTAGCTGGGACTACAGGAATGTACCATCATGCCTGGCTAATTTTTTTGTTATTTGTAGAGGTGGGGTCTTGCTATGTTGCTCAGGCTGGTCTCAAACTTCTGGGCTCAAGCAATCCTCCTGCCTCAGCCTCCCAAAGTGCTGGGATTACAGGTGTGAGCCACTGCAGCCAGCCAAGAAAAATTATTATGACGTAGTACTCCACACTTGGATACTTAGATACCTACCTGATCCACTAAACTTCTGAGTAACCCTGACTGAATGACTTGAACTTTCTCTGTCTTAAGATTTTACTTTTCTGGATGGACATCATAAGCCTTACCTTACAGAGGTAATCTAAGAATTACTTAGGACATAGCTAACAATATTTTACTAACATAATCACACATTTTCTTGGATCTCTGACCAACCAGCTTCTTTCAACCATAGCTACCAAATTCTCAGGTGAGTGTATAAAAATGTATTAATCATATCTTTGGAGGGTGCTGAGTCATTGATACCTGTACATAAAAGAATGGACAATAGTCCATGACCTTATTAAAGAAGTAACAATAATACCAACATATGCTTTTTGTGGTTTGAGATTTCCTTGGTCCACATTGCAAGATGTGAGCCCCTAGATTCACTTCCAGCTGCAGACCTCATCTCAGTTGCTTCTCTGTCCACTCCAAGCTTGCCCAAGAGTGGCCCCTGAATAGGTGGCATTTGCCCTTTGGGTGATAAGTTCTTCCATGTTATGTTATTCTCATTAGGCCACAGGAATGCCCAAGGCAGCACTGCCAGCTTGAACCAAAACCCTGGCAATTAACAGAAATCTGATGACAATGATAATCACATGAAGACAGACCATGGCATAACCCACTCTTTTAGGGGTTTTCAGATTATCATCTTGCAAAATTCTCACGATACATATGGTTTCATGCCATAAAGACAAAGGCTTTTGCTTTCCTTCTACAAAAATTGGAATGTTATTCTTACATCTGTTGGCTCTGCCTAGGGCCCTAATGCAAGTGTAGTCATTGCACATTAACGTCAAGCTCCTGACAGTGGGCCCAAAGGTGTACGAGGATTGCCTTGAGAAATATAAGCAGTGCATCCAAGTATCCAATAGGTGTTGACTTGCCTTTCTAAGCCATAGGTTTCCATGATGTGTTTGGCCTAAATGGGAGCCTTACATGTATTACATTTTCTATATTTACTAAAGATCCTTTTCACTACAAACATCATTAGCATCGTATACAAATATTTATTGATGTTTACTTGCATCCAAGGCACTGAGACAAAACATAGAATTAATGGTTACTGCCTCTAATACGGTTACCGTATAGCTCAGAAGACCAGAGGGCGAAAGGACTCTGGTGATTTTTCCTAGTTCGCTTTCAAACTGGAGACTCTGACACCAGGATGGCTGATTTACCTAAACTTACAAAGGCAGGGAAAAGTATCAATTGAAAGAAATGAAAAGATCATGAAGAGCCTCCATGAGATTCTTGTTGCATTGGGAAGCTTTGGTAGCAACACATTGTCATTTTAGTGAAATAAATATAATGTTGCGTTAAAGATTCTTTCCGTAGAGAGATGTTGTCATATGTGTTACACACAGTATTTGTTTTAAATTTGGCTTCCATTTTAAATATAGTTGAATATAAATTCCAGGCTCTTGGGTCATGGAATTAGAGGAGGGCATGGGGAAAAGGTCTTTGATTCTTTCTGTTATACGTGTGAGTGTTCTCAACAATACCTTCTCATTATAGGGATTTCTTAATTTTATTTTAACAAAATGTTAAGTAGGGGAAGTCAAGGTGACCATGAAAACAGCTCCGCCTGCAGTGGAGTCTGTAAATCAGCTTAAGTGTCACCAGTGAAAGAAAAGCGCTGAAAAAACTGACCAAACCTGACCTGATATTCCACAAAGACCTTGTCCTGGAAGAACAAACAGAATATCACACAAATCCTAATGTCCAGAATTCACTAAGTATTCACAGAAGTTGCATAGAAGACAGTCCCATAGGCCCAAACGCCAAAAAGAATGGCATAAAATAGAAGAGAACAAAAAAGGGGCATTAAAGAAGATGCCACGGCAAAGCAAAGTTCCATCAGTGTTTCAGCTTCCCCAAGGGAATTTGATAACTTCTGATTCAACAATTATCAGAACTGTAAAAATGGCCTTAGAAGTAATAATCTTGTAAGTATTTGCACATGTATACTTATGACACCTAGATTTTGAGTGTTAGTTGGTAATTTATCCAAGTCAACTTCTCTGAGATAAATTACAAGCATTTACCTTGTGTTGTTAACATTATTTTGCTCTTTACTTGTTTTACTCACTCTTTTGGGGGATGTGCTTTTCATTTCTTTCTTTTTTGTTTTGATTTTGCTTCGCACTTGATTCTGACAATATTCTGATCGTCGTGTGGGTAATAGCGAAAATAATACAGGAAAGACAAGAGGTGGTGGGGGGGGGTGCTGGGGCCATTGGGAATTCTTGAGGAAGGAGGCTTTAGTATTTGGATGTGGCTTTATTTCATTGCCAATGGAAAGAGCAAATGAAAATTTGGCATCTTGCCCCATTCCCCAAAACGAAGCCATTCTTTTTTCTTTAAAAAAGAAAAAGAAAAAAAATCCACCTGCTTTACAGTTTGGAGATTTCTCAAAGAACCTAAAATAGAACTGCCATTCAATCCAGCAAGCCAATTACTGGTTACATACTCAAAGAAAAATAATCCATTCTATCAAAAAGACATATGCCCTTATATGTTCACTGCAGCACTATTCACAATAGCAAAGATGTAGAATCAACCTAAATCCCCATCAACAGTGGACTGGATAAAGAAAGTGTGGTACATATATGCCATGAAATACTATGTAGCCATAAAAAAGAACAAAATCATGCCCTTTGCAGCAATGGAGCTAGGTGCCATTACCCTGAGAAATCTAATGTGAAAACAGAACACCAAACACGGCATGTTCTCACGGCATATACTCACTAAACAATGAGGACACATAGACATCAAGATGGGAACAACAGACATTCGGGGTCACTGGATGAGGGTGAAGGCGTTGAAGAACCACCTGTTGGGTTCTATGCTCACCTCCTGGGTGACAGGATTGTTTGGACCCCAAACCTCAGCATCATGCAATTTCGCATGTAACAAACCTACAAGGGTACCTTTAATCTATAATAAAATTTGAAATTAAAAATCTACCTGCTGTAATCAAATAGCTAGTATCTTTATCTAAAAGATGAATACCAGTGCTTATATTGTGGCTTTTGCTTATGATTTTTAGTCCCCTAAATATCAGATATTATAGAGCAAACATAGTTTCACACACTGGAGTTTAAAAGACACATAATGTCCACAACTTTAATATAAATATGGTATCGTGTAGCCACGAGCAAACATCCACCTGAAGCTGCCAACGCTTCACACGGTTCAGTCCGTCTCATTAACTCTCTCTGATCTGACACCTCCCTTGAACTGACTGACTTTCCTCCAACCCACGAAAAGAGGCCACCTAGCAATTGTCCGTGCTGTATGCCTCAATCAGCTGAAATAAATATCACTACTGGTAGCAGAGATATACATTAAATAGACAGAAAGGAGGTTTTCTTTGCACGACTTGTAAATTGCCACCACTGTCCCTGCTCCTTCTGCTCATTAAGTGGCTCTCCTTGGGTCGGTCCCTCCCGCTATGCAGTTTCTCTGGCAGTAAAACTATCTTCTCCTCTCACAGCTACCATTTGAAGGAACCTATTGGTCACCTGGGGCTTTATCTGCTCACCGATTCATTTTGGATCTTGCCTCCAAGGGCACTCTATTCCCCACACTAATCATTTACTATTACCAAGATTCTTCTCTCACCTCTTCCTGGAAGCTGAATACAAAGTCCTGGTTCGTCCGCGCACCTGCAGGTGTGAAGCTGCAGGTGCTTATCTGAACGGAGGTTACCAGAAGTCAGTGCAAATCAGGGCTGTCCCTCTAGCAACAAAAATTAATATGTAGCCGAGTTCCAGGCCCAAGCAATGCTGCTTCCCAATTATATTTACTCATTTTTATAAGGTGTGATTTTAATTCCCCATGTTTCATGATAAACTGTACCAACACCGCTCAGTGTTCAAATGCAATTTGTGATTCTCTTACGTGAAAAGACACTATATTAAATAAAAATTAGTCTTAATATCAGGCCCCTCTGTTCTCTAAGCGGGAAACTCATTGCCGAGCAATTCTCATTTACAGTAATACATCTTTGCTTTGAAAACCATGATAGCAGAAAAGTGCATAAGGGAGAAGGAAACTGCTTCAAAATGTCAAACAACATCTGTTTCCCATTTCTGAGAATTACGGAGCTTTCTCTAGCCCTTTAACCCCTTAGCCCACATTGTATCTGTCCCTTCATAGTTTATGGTCTTTATCTTCAGAAGCCTTTCAGTAAGTGAAACCTGATATAGAAAGTGAATCTCTTCTTTAGGTTCTGAGGATTAGGGATGAGATTTATTAGAACAACACTGCTCGTGCTACGATGCTTTAGGGTTGTGTCAACATTTCAATTATAAACCCCTGCTTCCAGGGGTGTGCACACCATCCATTAGAAAAATAATTGTCTAGCTTCAAATTTGGAAAGTGGGGTAGTGATTTGAAGATCCACGTTCAGCTTGTGAGACTTTAGAAGACGCATGGGATTGCCTTTTCTAGGTGTAGAAAAGTCTATCCCAGAGACTACGTTTTATACTTCAGACTGTGCCCCACGGCCCAAGCAAGAATGTCATGCTGAGATTGTAAGTAAAATAGTCAGAGCTAAAAATCCATATGCGATCATGCGAGGAAAAGGCAAAATGGGTCGATGCTCTCACATGTCTTCTGAGAACAAGGCAGAAGTTCTTTTGTCGTGCGTAGCAGTAGGTTGGCCACATTCTTCTTTCGAATGTAACCTTAGATCAACCGCTCATCTCGGATTTCTTTTAAGTGATCTGCACCAAACCTTTCTGCCATCTAGACGAAAGCAATGGCCGACAGGTCTCGCCGAAAAGCATTGGGGAATCAAGGCCAGTCGGCAACAAAGCTGGGAACGTATTTGAAATTATCTCATTTATCCTCCTCCTCAGTCCTGTCTCCCTTCTCCCTCTGCTCTGTGCCTTCTGGCCGCCCTCCTCATGCTGTGGCCTCAGTGTGTCCTCCTCATTCACTGCCTTGGTGCTAAGACTCCATCTCTTCACCATCCCTGCCACCTGGCATCACCCTGCATCCTGAGCACCTGACTGGTCCAGAACCACATATCACGTTGTAAAGAACCTGCCGGGTTCTTAGTGATTTCCTAGCAGCTGCTAATTTTTACATGTTTGTCTGTCTCAAAGATGTTTCTAATGTTTTCAAGGAGCAAAGCTGGAATTTAGGGCATCCTACAGGCACAAGAAAAAGAAGTTTTTAAGTAAAGGTCCTGAAAGTATTCTTCAAAGAACATCATATATGAACAGTCATTAAAAGGTTTAAAGAATTTCTCAATTGTTCTATACCCACGTGGAGACTCAGTCATAAACTACAAGTTCCATAAGAGCGGGGTTTTGTAGTTTTGTTTTCCACTAAACTCCTGGCATATAAAACATTGTATATACTCAATAAATATCCAGTGAATAAAGGGATAAATTAATTAATGAACATATCAAATACCTCTTGATCAACTAACTCAAAGACTTTATTGTAAGTCATCTACAGATACCTTTCCTCAATGCAAAAAAAAAAAAAAATCAATTGCAATAAAGAAATGACTGTGGATATGTTGGTATCTCGGGTGAGGTGATACAAAAGATAATCTCATAAGAAATAAGTGAGTAACTAAGAGAAATAGCCAAGAGTAATAATCACCCTTTTTTCTGGCTTTTAAGTATCACTCAAACCTTTACTACGTAGAATTTGAAACTGAAAGAAAATCTAACTTTTCTGTCACCCTGAGTGTCTCTCCTGTTTCTCAAATATGAAAAATATCTCAAATCGGTATTTTTTAAATATGCAGTGCTTTGCCAATTTAGCCAAATAGATTGTAAGTGCTATGAAGGCAAGCTGATACCATTTTTTTAATATACCTACAAAGGTCCTGATGGTGGGCTGTCCCCAGAATGTGTTAACTAAAGGCATATTATGTTGGATTGTGTCTTAAGAATCAAGACTGTCTCTCTTCCCCCCTCCTCTGTAGCCAGCATTTTATCTAAACTGCTAATGAGCCTCAGAATCTGCTTTGCTTTTCATCTACTCTCCCTTCCTCTTCCAAGGTTCAGAAAATGCAAGAAAAAGAGATAAAAGAAGATGACATAGAAAGAGAAACATCCTGATAGTCAGACCTTAGGTACTTAGATGACATAATAGGAGCATTTGAAGAAACTTCATGTATGGCTTATCTAAATTTTCTAACATAAACTAGTATTCCCTTCATGAAGAAAATGTCATATGTATTTGTTATAATGAAGTCTCATGCCACAGTTGGCTGAGGAACGTATCTTGGCCACTGAGCCACTTCTGGTCTGTTCCTTTGCTCCCTGTCCCTTGGAATAACTGGATCAGAAGGTCCCAAAGGCATTTCCACAGCTGACATTCCAAGCTATTGCACCATTTTTTTTTTTTCAGACGGAGTCTTGATCTGTTGCCAGGTTGGAGTGCACTGGCATGATCTGGGCTCACTGCAACCTCCGCCTCCCTGGTTCAAATGATTCTCCTGCCTCAGCCTCCCAAGTAGCTGAGACTACAGATGCATGCTACCACATCCAGTTAATTTTTGTGTTTTTCAGTAGAGATGGGGTTTCACTATGTTGGCCAGGATTGTCTCGATCTCTTGACCTCGTGATACGCCAGCCTCGGCCTCCCAAAGTGCTGGGATTACAGGCGTAAGCCACTATGCCTGGCCTCTTCTGTTATTTCTACGTGGCCTTTCTGCAGAACTAAAAATACACTGAAGTTCCCCACTTCAACTCTCTAATTCTGTTTCAATTAGCAGACAGAGTTCTGATTCCTTCCATGGAAACTAAGGGTGTTCATCTCTTGGAAGTTGCATTCTGCTAGTAAATTGCAAAGAGGGACACCCTCTAAGCAGTACAAAAAAAAAAATGCATTGTGCTCCTAAGTGTTTGTGTCTTTAGTATTAATAGCAATTTGTTCATAAGAACAAGAAAAAAATCTCCAAGCACTGGCACAACCAGAGTCTGATTTCATTCCAGCAACTAACAACGACAACGACAACAACAACAAAAGCAAAGCCCTTTTTTTTTGGTTTAATTAAATTCTTTCAAGCCGTGTGGAGCAATACTGCTGGGTAGATCTTGTAAGAAGAGATAATTAAAACACAAACAAACTAGTTCTTTCATTTGGAATAGCAGCGACTGCACATGCTCGGGACAGCTAGCCCTAACAAAATCCCAAAGGATTCTTAGTATGCAAACCCAGTCGGCTTTAGAAACAGGTTCAGCAGTTTGTTATAGAGCTAGAAACCCCTTCACACTGGGAATCGGGTGGGATATCTCTGGAAAGTCAGACTTTTTCTGAGACATCGCCAAGGAGCTGGGCAAATGAAATGATGCCTTTGGCAACGGGCTCTCAGCCGACTCATGGATCTCAAACAAGAGCTTTCCCACTCTGCCGTCTTGGGCTGAAGTCAGGCAATGAGGAATCTCTAGGCCTTTTCAAAGGAGAATTAACGTGAAAGGAGAGAAAAATGTTTTTATACTCATAAATGTGTTTTCCCCAAAATGCTAGTAGAAGCTGCTTTCAGAATCCAAGTGTTATATGTTCTGATTGGAAGTGATATCCGAATCTCACCATACTATCTGTGATGTTTCCAGGGGACTGTCCGTAGAGTTGACAACCTTATTAAATGTAGTAAAGTGTATTGACCTTGTGAATTCTCTGTGATAAACTTTGAGATAACACTGCATTTGGAGTGAGATCCACCAAAATTAGAACTGTGCCTTCTCATGTGAGCTTGGCAAAGGCACAATACTTTCTGAGCATTCGTCTTCTCTTGAAGGTAAGGACAGGGATAGCTGACCTTACAGCAGATGTTTGTCATGCCAAACTCCCGTGGTCCAGCTGACTTCAGCGTAGCTGTGATGGACAGTTGTTGACTTATTTAAAAGTGTTCTACCTTGAGCCTGGCATGGTGGCTCATACCTATAATCCCAACACTTTAAGGGACAGAGTTGGGAGGATAGCTTGAGGCCAAGAGTTTGAGACCAGCCTGGACAACATAGTGAGACCCGCCCCCATCTCAAAAAAAAAAAAAAAAAAAGCCAGGCATGATGGTTCACACCTGTAGTCCCACTTAGTTTGGAGACTGAGGGGGAAGATCCCTTGAGCCCAGGAGTTGAAGGCTGCAGTGAGCCATGATCACACCGCTGCACCCCAGCCTGGGTAACAGTGTGAGACCCTATCTTGAAAAAAAAAAAAAAAAAAAAGGGTGTTCATCCTCGTAAGCCCCAGTATCTGTGGCTTCTCTGCCTCCTGGCTTTCTCTGAAGGCTTTGGAGGTTACTCAGTTCACGCACAAGCACAGCCTATTCTCCCTGTAGGGGAAAGAAGGACCCCTCCCTGGGCAACCCTAAACCAGCGCAGGACAGAAATCAGGGGACAAATGCCCTGCCTCCCAGTTCTCCAGTAGGACAATTCTGACATGGTTTTTCAGTGGCCTTTTTCCTGTACCTGTTCTATTCTACACTCCCTCACTTCCAATGCTTGGGATCAATTCCCAAGAGAATAAACTACTGGCACCCGAGGGTCTTGCTTTGTCACCCAGATCCAAGTGAGTTCTGTCACCCAGGCTGCAGTGGTGCCAACCTGGTTCATTGCAGCCTCAAACCCCTGGGTTCAAGTGGTCCTGCCACCTTGGCCTCTTGTTTCAGGTTCTACTTTAGAGGAGACAAACTGAGATGTTTCTTATTCCTTTCTCCATGTCTGTTGCATGGGTTAAATAAGATAACAGATGGAAATACTTCTTTGCAGACTCTAAATGTATGGGCAAATGTTAGTTACAAATATTAAAAGTGTTTCTAGCTATTATTGGTATCTAAGTTTAAACTGAAAACGTTGATTGTTACTATTTTGTGAGTTACTTCTATTACAAACATGTCGTACTTGTCAGGTTTATAATAAACTTGTTTGGGGCACCAAAGTATGTGGCACTAGAGAAAAAAATAAGTGAACAACTTTGGTGGATGGAATTACCCACATCCGATAAGGCTTCTGTAACTTCATTCTTGTTTGTTGTTTGTTTTGTTTTGTTTTGTTTGTTTGTTTGTTTGTTGAGATGGAGTTTCACTCTTGTCACCCAGGCTGAAGTGCAATGACATGATCTCGGCTCACTGCAACCTCCACCTCCCAGGTTCAAGCAATTATCCTCCCTCAGCCTCCTGAGTAACTGAGATTACAGTCACCCCTCACCAAGTCTGGCTAATTTTTGTATTTTTAGTAGAGAGTTTCACCACATTGGCCAGGTTGGTCTTGAACTCCTGACCTCAGGCGATCCGCCTACCTCAGCCTCCCAGACTGCTGGGATTATAGGCACAAGCCACCGCACCCGGCCCTGTAACTTCATTCTTGTGTGGCAGGTCCCCGGAAAGTCTGTCCTGGCATCATTCTGCCATCTAATTCCTACTTATCCTTCAACTCTCAACTCATTCATTCATTCATTCATTCATTCATTCACCAGTGTTTCTTGAGCATTGCTATATGCCAAATTTAGGTATGCTTGAGCTGGAGTGCAACAGCGCAATCTCGGCTCACTGCAACCTTCACCTACTAGGTTCAACTGATTCTCCTGTCTCAGCCTCCCAGGTAGCTGGGATTACAGAAAAGGGCCACCACGCCCGGCTAATTTTTTGTATTATTAATAGAGACAGGTTTTCACCATGTTAGTTGGGCTGGTCTCGAACTCCTGACCTCAGATGATCTGCCCCCTTTGGCCTCCCAAAGTGCTGGGACTATAGACGTGAGCCACCATGCCCGGCCAAGTCATTATTTTTCTAGCAGCTTTATTGTGAACCCATCTAAACCATGCTTTTAGTGTACTATCCTCATGTTCTTTTTGGCACATAACAGGAGCCACCAAAAAAAATTTTTTTTTCTTTTTTTTTGAGATGGAGTCTCGCTCTGTCGCCCAAGCTGGAGTGCAGTGTCCGGATCTCAGCTCATTGCAAGCTCCGCCTCCCAGGTTCACGCCATTCTCCTGCCTCAGCCTCCCGAGTAGCTGGGACTACAGGCGCCCGCCACAGCATCCGGCTAATTTTTTGTATTTTTAGTAGAGATGGGGTTTCACCGTGTTAGCCAGGATGGTCTCGATCTCCTAACCTCGTGATCCGCCCATCTCGGCCTCCCAAAGTGCTGGGATTACAGGCTTGAGCCACCGCGCCCGGCCCCAAAATTTTTAAGGTGAGTAATTTTAGCTATTACCTACAGCCTCACTCCTAGGCTAAAATTAAAGTATCTCTGAGGCCACAATCTTCCATATATGTGGTTACTTATTACATAATTTTTATTAGCAAGTATATTGGTTTACAGGGGCTACCATCACAAAGTAACACAGACTGGATGGCTTAAACAACAGACATTTATTTTCTCACTGTTCTGGAGGATGGAAGTTTGATTTTAAGGTGTCTTCAGGCTTGAATTCATTCTGAGTTCTCTCTGGCTTGGGGATGGCCACCTTTTCTCTGTGTCCTCAGAGGGTTGTCTCTGTGTCCTAATCTCTTCTTACAAGGACATCAGTCCCATTTTTATTTGGATATGACCTCACTTTGCCTTAATTACTTTTTACATGCCTAATCTCCAAATACAGGCACATTCTGAATTCCTGGAGGTTAGGACTTCAATATATAATTTTGGGGGAGGGACACAATTTAGCCCAAAACAGCAAGTAGACCAGTGTGGACACTCTATTGTGTAAGCTTGCTGAGGACCTAGCTCTCCATCCTTCTAGATACTCTGACGTCACTGCTTGAAAGATCCATTGAGGGCTGACACAGGAACATTTCAAAGGCAGCCTGCTGTCACTCTTGTTGGCACCAGACCACCAGAAATCCTCTTAAGGAATGGAGCCTTAGAGAATGATTTAGGAACTTGAGGAGAACATTCCTAATGATAGAGTCTAGGCTTTATTGGATTCTATAACCTATTCTCATAAGCATGAAGGGTATCTAAAGTATTTTGGCCAATCCACATAACTTTAATTTCACCAATGAGCCTGTCTCTAACATCTATCATGCTAATTACAAAGCTACTCATTTCCCAATAAAACCCATCCCTGCTGTTTATTTGGCTCAATAGCAGAGCTTAGGTCCTAAGATTTGTTTTTGAAGACAGGGTCTTACTCTGTTGCCCAGGCAGGAGTGCAGTAGTTCTACCATAGCTCACTGCAGCCTTAAACCCCGGGGTTCAAGCAATCCTCCTGCCACAGTCTCCCAAGTAGCTGGGACTCTAGGCATGGCCCACCATGCCCAGCTAATTATTTTTATTTTTATTTTTTGTAGAGACAAGGACTCACTCTGTTGCCCAGGCTGACTAAGATATTGATGGCTGAAGTACATCACACTGGCTTCCCGTAGAGTGTAGCTTTTCTGATTCTATAACCAGATTTCTGATTCTATAACCAATTCTAGATAACCAGCCCCAAAGTGTGAATGTTTAATTTCAGTGACCAACAGCCGCCAGAGTTGAAGTTTAAATGAAGCAGTGCATTCATAAGACCAAGTAGGCACATCCATGCATAGGTGCATCACAGAACACCACTCTTCAGGCATTTTTTCCATCCTAAATTCTACCAACCTGCTGCATATCTTGTCGTTTTTGACCATGCTGTCCCTGAACCTGGAAGACTCAGTTTTCCGCTGGTACCTATTCACTCCTACACACCCTCCCAATCCCAGCTAAAATATCTCTGAGTCAGAGATTCCATTCCTGAATCCGCGGCTAAATCAATTTGCCTATTGTCCTCATTCATAGTACCCTGCACTTTTTCTCAGCATGCATAAGACAACTTCCATCAGTTATTTGTTTGTTAAATGTCAGTCAACCCATGAGGGTTCATGAGAGCAGAAGCTATGTCAGTTTTTCTCACCATTGTAATCCCAGGGCCTGACATTGATTAATTCCCATAGTCGTCCACTAAATCAGTAGATGTTACCTGAGCACCTACTATGTGCCGGAAGTGAAAAGACATGTCTCTGTCTTCATAGAACTTACTGTCTGCTAGAGAAGAGGACATCTAGACATGTATGAAGACTGCCTCTGACCTCAGCCCACCGGGTGGTGAGTCCCCCGACCCTCTTATTTAAATCTCATCGATCACACTGTCTGGTGTTTATTTACTTGCCTCTCTCCTCCACTGGACAATAAGTTTGAAAGGGGAGACATTTTGGGGTGTGCTTCTTTGTCCCCACTATTTGGCTTGAATGTTAGACACATGGTAGGTACCCAGTAGGTGTTTGTTAGATAAAGTCCAAAGTCACATATCACAGTGCTGGGATATCTGGTCACTGCGATAAATCTATCAAGAAAACACTGAATTGGTGGGTACAGTGGCTCATGCCCATAATCCCAGCACTTTGGATCACTTGAGGTCAGGATTTCAAGACCAGCCTGGCCAACATGGTGAAACCCTGTCTCTACAAAAAAATACAACAATTAGCCAGGCATGGTGGCGGGCTAATCCCAGCTACTCAGGAGGCTGAGGCAGGAGATTCACTGGAACCAAGGAGGCAGAGGTTGCAGTGAGCCAAGATCATGACACTGCACTCCAGCCTTGGTGACAGAGTGAATCTCAAATAAATAAATAAATAAAAGCACTGAATTTAGGAATGATATGTCTCACCATCTTTTTTTTCTTTTTATTGACCTTTTTTTTTTTTACATTTCCACTGGCAGTGTCCATTCACCAATGCAGACATAAGGAATAAATTAATTTAAGTGAACCAAGACACTAACATTTGCAAAAGGCTTCCAAAAGTATCTGTTTCCATTGGCAAATGCATCCTGACAGACTCTGAATGAAAAATTTGGACTGGGACATACCTAACTTCAACTGGAAAGAATGTCTCCTCTTAACAAATACATGGATTTCAACTAACGTTTGTGGACTTTCTGGAAAAACTGGCACCAGGCCTCGGAGACACAACCTGTTCATAGCTTCAATCCACCATAAAGACGTGAAGCCATATTTTTAAATTATTAGGGAAACATTTATGCACTTACGGAGATATTCATATTTTCTTCCTTCCTTCTTTCCTTCCTTCCTTCCTTCCTTCCTTCCTTCCTTCCCTTCCTTCCTTACCTCCCTCTTTCCTTCCTTCCTTCCCTCCCTCTTTCTTTCCTTCCTTCCTTCCTTCCTTCTCTCCATCTCTTTCTTTCTTTTTCTTTCTTTCTTTCCTTCCTTCCTTCCTTCTTTCCTTCCTTCCTTCCTTCCTTCTCTCCGTCTCTTTCTTTCTTTCTTTCTTTCTTTCTTTCTTTCTTTCTTTCTTTCTTTCTTTCTTTCTTTCTTTCTTTCTTTCCTTCCTTCCTTCCTTCCTTCCTTCCTTCCTTCCTTCCTTCCTTCCTTCTATCTTTCAAAGACGGGGCCTCACTATGTTGCACAGTGGCTATTCACAGGCACAATAACAGTGCATTACAGCCTTAAACTCCTGGGCTTCAGTGATCCTCTCGCCTCAGCCTCCTAAGTAAGTGGAATGACAGGCACTCATATTTTTTGAATCTCTAGCTGGAAAACATAATCTAAGAGTGGACTTTTGTCTCTTTGATATAGTTTTATTATAAGGCTTTGCACTTTAATTAATTTGATTGCAGTTTTTTAAAATGGGAAATTCCTAGACACTGAGACTCTTTAAGAAAGAAATTAGATTGAACATTTAAGTAAATTCTGACTTGGAAAATAATGGCTTAAGTAGTCACTATGACTTTAAACCACTAAGTGAATCCCTCACTATAATTTTTTGTACCATCATAAATTTTGCAAATACTTTTATTTTAATTTCAGAATGGCTTAGCAAATAGATCTGGAGTGGTTGTAGGGATAGGCAGTTTGCCCAACTGCCAAAACTTACCTCCCAGATCATTTGTTAATGCCTGAAATTATACTATTAAAAAGTTATCCCTTTGGTCTAAGGCTCAGTTTCCTGCTAAAACACAAATGTCCCTGGGAAAGACCACACTTAAAATAGTGATGGTCATTTATCCCTAAGTCTTGTCTCAATGTTTAAATAGAGAAAAGAAAAGATGTGATACTTAAACTACATGAAAGAAAAGGCTCTAGTAAAAATAAATAAATAAATAATTAAAAAATAAAAAATCTAGATTTGCTAAATCGACAGGACACTTTTTCCTAAACTTTGCCCTGAAGGAGATTTGGAACATGTGATTGAGTTGGGCAATGCAATCTTCCTAGGCCTACATGTGGAGAATAGGAAAAAAAAGAAAAAAAGAAAATCTTTCTTGAAACACTTCTTGATGTTTCTCTCATTACTGGCCCAATCATAATAAACAGCTGATAATCTCAAAGTAAACTGCTTTGATGTCTGTTGTTTAATATTAAGCTGCTGTATTTAGCATTACTAGATAAATCAATGTGTTCCTGGCCAACACTGAAATTACAGAGCCCAAAAGGGCTATAGGAAATTCTCCTAGGTAATTGATACATTTAGCTGAGTCAGTGCTGAATTAAATACTTGATGATGGGATATAAAACCTAGGAGCCAACCCACCGCGTATGACCAAAAGAGAATCACCCATGATTGCCTCAGAAAATCAGGGTACCGAATATCCTATTCAAATTGCATCTTGAGGCTTGAAGAAGAAAGTTGAGTATAAAGTCACAAAGGACTGGGTGCAATGACTCATACTTGTAATCCTAGAACTTTGGGAGGCCAAGGTGGGAGAATCACTTGAGCTGAGAAACTTAGAGTCAAGCTTGGGCAAAACAGTGAGATATCATCTCCAAAACATTAAAAAATCAAAAAAAATAGCCTGGCATGGTGACATGCCCCTGTAATCCCAGCTACTCGGGAGGCCAATGCAAGAGGATTGCATGAGCCTAGGAGTGAAAGACAAGCCTTGGCAACAGAGTGAGATCCCATTTCTGTTTATTTAAAAAAAATTAATAAAGCCACTAAGATGATTAGAAAGCAAGTTACCTGTAACCTCATTAGAGGACTTTCCCTCAATTCCATTTCCTCCCCTGGCTACAAAAGGACAATGTCATATTCCTACTCTTCCTATGCATGCGTCTTTTCCTTCCTTTGCAGAGAGAGATGGCCACCATGAACGCTGGGCACTCTGCTGAACCTGCTCAGCACCCAGTCTTCTCCAACTGAGGCCAAGTCTCCAGACTAAGGCTTCCCAGGGCACGACCGTATGTCTGTGCCACAAGGTAATGGTTAAACGGAGTATAGGCCACACAAGGTATCAGCAGCACGGAACACGAGCACTAGATAGCCGCTCTGCACCCTCAGTCTCTCTTGAACAAGAAATGCTTACTGTGGCGATGCCTCACAGTAAGGTAATACAGTTTTAAATTTTCTGCTCTCAAGACAAATTGATTGTTAGTGTAAAAGCGCCAGACTTTGAGGAGGCCATATTTGTGAAAATCTATCATTTAAGGAACAAGGCTGAGAAGCTATATTTCTGTATCATAAAAACCTTGATTAAGACAAAGCTATTACTTACACAAATAGCTTAGAGAATAGAAAAGTTAATATACACATTAGTGTTATTAATACACAGCAACCTGAGACTAAGCCTTCATAGCAGCGAATGAATTACATCAGGTCAAAGTGATCCAATTTGCCAGTTTACTATCATCATAAAGACAAGAGGATAGCAGGTCTCATGCTTCTAGGTGCCCACTAGGTATTTTGAACACTTATTTAAGCCAGTCACAAATTAGACCACTTAATTTCTCAGTCAAGTTTGATTTAACTACAGATGAATGGAAATGATCTTAATTTCTTACTTACCAAAACCATCAGGTCTAATAACATTCATAAATTGACTTTTTTACCCTTTGTTAGTAAATTCAGGCAACAGCCACTTATAAATGACATCGTAGCATTTTTAGGTGGTAAGATCACTCTGTTCCAAAAGAAAAATAAAACAGTAGCCCTCCTCCAGGTCCCAGTGGCCTTTCCTTCTGCCTTTTAATCCAGAGTAGTTCTACTTTCTAATGCCCAAGGCACCCCCTTCTCACCTTCCTCCCATGGCCTCACCTCCCCACTGATATTTTCATATTGCCCCTGCCCTCTCCAATCAAAAGGAGAAACTTTAATAACCCAGGACTATTTTAGACCAAGACTAAGGTATGTGTGCCTTAATATGCCACTCCCTCTAGAATGTTTGTAGTTGAAAACACTCTGGACCCCACTGGCCATCTCCTGGTGGAAACTGGGGGGATTGATGGATACACAGGAATCCCATCACATGGCAGGAATTGCTAGAGGAGTGCTATGGTTTGGCTGTGTCCCCACCCAAATCTCATCTTTAATTGTAGTCCCCGTAATCCCCACATGTCTTGAGAGGGACCAGGTAGAGATAATTGAATCATGGGGGCAGTTTCCCCCATCCTGTTCTCATGATAGTGAGTAAGTTATCCTGAGATCTGATGGTTTTATAAGGGGCTTCCCTCTTCACTGAGCTCTCGTTCTTCTCCTTCCTACCACCACGTGAAGAAGGACATGTTTGCTTCCCTTTCTGCCATGATTGTAAGTTTCCTGAGGACTTCCCAGCCATGCTGAACTGTGAGTCAATTAAACCTCTTTCCTTTATAAATTACCCAATCTCAGGTATGTCTTTATTAGCAATGTGAGAACAGACTAATACAAGGGATTTTCACAGAGATCACTTCATATAATACTCAAAGTGACTCTTTTCAGTCACCCTAAACATCTCTCTTTTCGGAGGTTAAATAAATTTGCTAAAACCACATATCCAATAAACACCAGTTTCAGGACTCCAACCTGAGTCTACCTGACTCTCACTCTACTGCTTATAGACTTTTTGCTGTGCCACGCTTAACTCAAATGAATCTCTAATGGGAGAATGTTACTAATCTAATGGGAGAATGTCCACAAAGGTGAGTGATATTGTTGATCGATTAAGTCCCCTGAGTGGCAGTAAGTCACCACCCCTGCATCTCTGCTTGAGGCTATCTTTCCCTGCTTGTGTGTTTTCTTTGCCACTTTCAAGCTTCAACGCTTTTCCCATTCCAGCCTAGACCTGTGTTTTTTAAATCCATCATTATTCAGTCATTCTTTAGAGGGGAAATCCTCTCAAGACCTCAAGGCACCGTATAGAAAAATATTGCATAATGAACAATAAACATTTGGATTACCAGGAGGGCACACGTAAGAAGGCTGCATTCTTTCTTTCTTCTAGTCCTAGGGGAAGAAGGGAAGTTTTATGAAGCTGAACCGGGCTCTTTTCCCATAGCTCCCACCAGTCTCCCTCTCACTCCTACTGAATATGAAGCCTCCACTGGACAGATTTTCTTACTTGTTTTCCCCCCTGCCAACCTAGTAAAATGTGGATGTGGATCTATTGCTTTACCAGCATCTAGAGGACATTCCCCTGTCCCAAACCATAAGTCTTCACTGTTTCTCCAAATTAATTTAAAACATCAAGGAAAGAACCGTGAGTCCTCCAGGAGGCAATTAATGTGTCTCGTTAGAGCAAGCTGTCTGATGCCACCCACCTGACTGACTGAGTTGCCTTGTTGACTGTCTCTAGCCTGATCAGAGGCAAAGCAAGAAGGAACATTAAACCTAACATGGACCACAGTGCCTAGAGACATAAGCATGAAGATAAGTGGAGTGAACAGTAGAGACTGTTCCAATGTGTCTTCGGTAACCAGGCATTATGGTTCAATTGTATTTCCCTCCCCACCCCAAAAATATGGGTACACTAGAGTCCTAATCCCCAGCACCTTCATATGTGACCTTATCTGGAGATAGGATGCCTCTACAGAAGTAATCAAGTGAAAACGTGGTCATTAAGGTGTCCCACAATATGGATAATATGACCATCCCTATGATGTGTGTCCTTATAGAAAGGGAAAATTTGTATACAGAGACAGACATGCGTAGAGAGAAGATGATGTGAAGAGTCACAGGGAGAAAGAAGATAGCCCTTTACAACCCAAGGAGAGACGCCTGGAACGGACCCATCCCTCACAGCCCTCAGAAGGAACCAACTCTGCCAACACCTTGACCTTAGACTTCAGCCTCCAGAATCAAGAGAAAATAACTTTCTGTTGCCTAAGCACCCCAAGTCCGTGGTACATTGTTACAGCAGCTCCAGCAAACTAATGTACCAAGACACTAAGTTAACATAACTGGACAGTTGGTGAGTGCTCTCAAACCCTGGAAATATATTATCTTCTCAATGCAAAAAGAATAATGGAGGGTAAATCCTCCAGCCCATTAAGTAGTGTTCCTATCCTAGGAGAATGAGGTAAAGAGTGTAAATCATCCCAAGATCACAAGTTAGATGTTAGCTTTGGGATTACAATGTGGACTGAGAGTCACAATCCCCAGTGTATTTGTTGGACAGTGACCTTCATTAGTTTCAGAACCTAGTCTGGAAGTTGCTTAATCTAACAGGGATGATATTATTGAGTTGTGTCTTAAGATCATTGGCTACAAAGTATGTTGTATGGAAAGTAATTGCTGGCCAGACACAGTGGCTCACATCTGTAATCCCAGCACTTTGGGAGGCCAAGGTGGGAGGTTCACTTGAGGCCAGGAGTTCAAGACCAGCATGGGCAACAAAGTAAGACCCCTTCTCCACAAAAAATCAAAAAATTAGCCTGGAGTGGTGGCGCACACCTGCAGTCCCAGCTACATGGCTGAAATGGGAGGATCTACTGAGTCCAGGAGGTTGAGGCTGCAGTGAGCCATGATCATGCCACTGCACTCCAGCCTAGGCTGCAGAGTGAGACCCTGTCTCAAAAAATAATAATAATAAAATAAAAACAAAAAACAAAAGTAAACAAAAAACAAAAAATGAAAAACAAAGTAATTGCTAAGCAAATAGCAAACAAAGGAATTCTGATGAATTCTTCCAGTTATTCCTTTTACATAGAAGTATTCACTTTACACAATGTAATACTTACCCCTCTCTCTGTTCTTCCCTATTGGGCCCCATATTTGTTTCCTGGGGCTGCTATAACGAATTACCACACACTTGGTGGCTTAAAGTAACAGAAATGTATTATCTCATGACTCTGGAAAACAGAAGTACCACATCAAGCTTCTGGCAGAACCCCACTCCCTCCAGGGGCTCTGGAGGAGAATCAATTCCTTGTCTTTTCCAACTTTGGGTGGCTGCGGGTGTCCTTGGCTCATGGCCACATCACTCCAATCCCTGCCTCCATATGCACCTTGCCTTCTTCTCTGTGTGTGTCTCTATCTAATCTCCCTCCACTTGTCTCATAAGGAAACACACAACTGCATTTAGAGCCCCCCTGGATAATCTAATGCAAGCTCTTCTAAAGACCCTTATCTTCTGCTCAAGACCCACATCTTCTCAAGACCCTTATCTTCTATCTCAAGACCCACATCTTCTGCTACATAAGGTGATATTCACTCTTTTGCCATATTCACAGGTCCTGAGAGTTAGGAATTGAATATAACTTTGGGAGACCTTTTCTTTGTTCTGCCTATTACAGGTCCAAACCACCAGCCTCTTAGGTTAACTTTTGGAAGCTTATCTTTTAAAGGTCATCAACGTAATGTTTATTTCAATGCTAGTCCCAGACCTCATGCAAAACTGCATGTAAGACTTGAAAGACTGAGACTTAACTGTTAACTTGAGTCATAGCCCTCTTTTTATCCTCTTTGTTTATAACACTTAGCTAGGTTTTTTTTTTTTTCTTTTTTCAAAAGGTAAAAATATTGGTTCTCAATCATCTTGAGATCTGATAAGGGTAATAAGAGAAAGCAAGTCTTCAATCCTCATTTGTACTCTTTCTTTTAGATTCACCAGCATTCTGGTCAAGGATATAAAAGCACATTTATAAGATGCCTTAGCCTTAGAAAATTTGTACAAAGCTGTGTATTTTTCTCCTCAGTTGCCAGGGCTATAACTGAGCTCTACTTATAAGTGTACAGTTTCCATGTTTTCACATGCTGAGAGACTTTAATGTTCATATATTATTTTTCTCTGTAAACCTATTATTGTACACATTTTTCTCTCTTTTGCTATTTTTTTGTTGGCCTCAGTCACCCCAATCCTTTTCTCTCTAAAACCACAAAGCACCAGAGAACAAACCGAAGGGAAATAAGAACTTCTAAAAGTATTCCGGAAACAAAAAATGACTCTAAAATTGATCTTACAGTTTTGCAAAAGGTGATATTTGGGAGAATGATAGTTACTTGATCTAATATTTGAATAAATACTATCTGGCATTGAGCATAATTTCAGGTTTGTTACCAAGGAATGAATACATATGTATATTTTTTTTCTGGTAATTCAGAGAATGTTTTAAATATGATACAGATATGTAAATGTATTTAGAAGTGTCGTTCAGGACCAAGAATCATTTGCTACACTTGGAGTGGCAAGGCTTTAGAAAGTCGGTGATACTCAACCCTCGCTGTATATTAAAATCTTCTCAGAGCTTTTTAAAAAAATACCAGTGCCTGGACTCCACCCCAAAACAATCAAATCAGAATTTCTGAGAGTAGGGGTATTGTTGTTGCTGTTGTATTTGCAAATCCCACAGATGATTCTAATCGTGGAGCACATGTTGAGAATACAGATTCAGTATTCCTTCTACCGATGAGGAAATCAAGACCTACGGAATGAGGTGATCTGCCTCCTTTCTGCCTATGGATGTGACCAAGAATACCAAAAGAAAAGGCTGCAAATAAGCAGCAAGAAATAGTAAATAATTTAAGATAAAATTATTGTAGAGAGAAGCAAGGGAGACTGCCAGCAGCAGCAGAAATGGCTCTCTGGCTGCCAAGGGTGAGGATTGTGAAAATGTAAATCCTGCTTAAATCCTTTATCGCCCGACTGTGTGCATACGAGCAAGCCGGCTTTAGAAAAATATATCTATGAAACTGCTTCCTAAAAGTTTGAGGTTTGCAGGAAGCAGGGCAAGAGAACAAACTCTCAAATTCCAGAACTGGCTAGTTAAGGAAATAAAAGCTGGGGAATCGCCATAGAAAGTAATTTCACCGTGTTAACTATCTTTGTGCCTGTTTGTGTTGTTTTTAAGTTCTACTGTAATTTGTATATATTCTTATGAGAGTTGGTGAGTTGAAATATTTACCATCTGATGAGAATTATGACAAATTTCCTGTCACCATTTTCCATAGTCTGATTGTCACCATTCCCGCAAACAAAAGAAAAAAAGCTAAACACTATTTTAAATTGATTAACGACAATTTTGTAACATGAACTTTTTCCCTTGGATGTAACAAATCGCTTGATTATTACTTGATTCATATCAAAAGAGGCTGTAAATTCCAGCTTCTTTTTCTTTTCCCAGATCTCTCCCCTGGCCTGCTATTCTCGGGAACTTTCATCCAAGATTTTGATGTGCTAATTTGCTCATCAGTACCCACTAGCCTTCCTTGGTTTAATTAATAAATATTTCCTGTTGACAAAGGAAGGGGAAACAGAAGTCTAATTCATGAATTTCATCATTGTGTTTCCCCCCACTGTGACCCTCACTTGAAATTGGTCTTGCGTCTTATCAGCCGCTCCGTTTTAGGCCTTGTCATTTGCATATCAAATATATCTTTGTAAGCAGGCTGCTCGCAGCCCTGGCCTGCAGACAGTTACAGAACCAGCTGCCCACTGGAGGGGCAGGGAAACATCTGTAAACCCACTGTGATTACAGGAGAAGAATGAGAACAGAGGATTGCCCTACTCTCCTCTTCAGAGTCTCTCCTCCAGAAATCTAGGTCCTCTGGTGCCCTGTTGTCATACACTTGGTGTATGTATTTATTTACTTATGGAATTTTTACTCTGAGTATTTACTCTTCTGAAATTAGAATGGTAACACAAGATGCTCTAAACCTTCCATTTGACTTTCTCGTCTTCAAAACCTCACCTAGCCACTAAGGATGCTTTAGCGGATCCTGATAGGGACATAACGCAAAAGCGTTATCATTACAGAGAATTAGGATACATCAGAATGATCTGACTTCACTATACTAGCTGACTTCAATATAGCTTCCCTTGAAACTATTTTGTTTTCTCTCAGTTAAGGATGGGCTGACGGTGGCTACGGACTCAAATTAAGTCCCCCCTCCCCCCACCTTTTTTTAGAACTTAGGAAGTTGGTTTACAAAATTACTAGCAGCACCGTAATTCTATTCCCATCCTTCATGTTTGACCTGCCCACATTTTTCAATCCACCCCCTTCCTAGAATTCACCTGTTATTGTTTACCTGACACCAGGTGTTTGTAAGATTCCTCAGATGTAATATGCAAACCTCTGGCAGGGTGAAAGATGTTTCAAAGATTTTAGAACTGTGTTCCTAAGTTGTTTGATTCATATGGCCCACATATCTGAAGAGCGCTTTAGAGATGTGATCTCAGGCACTTGAAAACACAATAACCAACCCAGAACCAGCCCTAAGGCTGATGTCTAGCTTTTTTCTTTTTCTTTTTTTGTTTGTTTTTTTTTTTTTTTTTTTTTTTGGAGACGGAGTGTCACTCTGTCGCCCAGGCTGGAGTACAGTGGTGCAATCTCGGATCACTGCAACCTCCGCCTCCTGGGTTCAAGCAATTCTCCAGCCTCAGTCCCCCAAGTAGCTGGGACTACAGGTGCCCGCCACCACGCCTGGCTACTTTTTGTATTTGTAGCAGAGACAGGGATTCTCCATATCTTTCAGGTTGGTCTGAAATTCCTGACCTTGTGATCCACCCACCTTAGCCTCCCAAAGTGCTGGGATTACAGGCATGAGCCACCGCGCCCGTCCTGATGTCTAGTTTTTAAGAGGTCCATGCACAGCCCGAGAAGCAGGAGTAACAGGAAAATAATGCCATGGACTATATTAATTATTTGCTTAGAAGTGGCAACATTAGAGTGGAAAGATATACGTTGGTTCTATTCACTGTACTGAATAAATTAGGCAGTATTGAAAAAAAAATACTGTGCTTTAGTAAAAAAAAATAGTGCTCAGGCACTATTATCTAGTGCACTATAATGTGGTGTAGTAGCAAGAGCACTCCATTTGGAGGCTGAAGATCTGAGTTTTATTTCAATTTTGCCACCAATTAAACATCTGCCATTTGAGCAAATTCCATTCCACGTGTGGACATCCGTTTCTCCACTGCAATATGAGACACACAGATTATATGGACATGCATTCAACTGTGAACCTCAGACTTGTTACCAAGTGCTCCTTAAAAAAGATTTACGGACCAAAAAAAAGGAGCTTCTCTGCTCCTTCTGGAATCTCCGCCTGGTTCAGCCTACCTGCCTCCACTCCTGTCTCCACCATATCCATCAGGGTGACCCAGAAGTCCTACAAGGTGTCCACCTCTGGCCCCCAGACCTTCAGCAGCCACTCCTTTTTTTTTTTTTTTTTTTTTTTTTTGAGATGGAGTCTGGCTCTGTCGCCCAGGCTGGAGTGCAGTGGCCAGATCTCAGCTCACTGCAAGCTCCGCCTCCTGGGTTTACGCCATTCTCCTGCCTCAGCCTCCCGAGTAGCTGGGACTACAGGCGCCCGCCCGCCACCTCGCCGGGCTAGTTTTTTGTATTTTTTAGTAGAGATGGGGTTTCACCATGTTAGCCAGGATGGTCTTGATCTCCTGACCTAGTGATCCGCCCGTCTCGGCCTCCCAAAGTGCTGGGATGACAGGCTTGAGCCACCGCCCCCGGCCCTCAGCAGCCACTCCTACACAAGTGGGCCTGGTGCCCGCATCAGCTCCTCGAGCTTCTCCCGAGTGGGTATCAGCAGCTTCCAGGGTGGCCTGGGGGGAGTCTATGGCAGGGCCAGTGGCATGGGAGGCATCCCTGCCGTCGCAGTCAACCAGAGCCTGTTGAGCCCCCTTAATCTGGAGGTGGTCCCCAATATCCAGGCCGTGCACACCCTGAAGAAGGAACAGATCATGACCCTCAACAAGTTTGCCTCTGTCATCGACAAGGTACGGTTCCTGGAGCAGCAAAACAAGATGCTGGAGACCAAGTGGAACCTCCTGCAGTAGCAGAAGACGGCTCAGAGCAACAAGCACAACATGTTTGAGAGCTCCATCAACAACCTTAGGCGGCCGCTGGAGACTCTGGGCCAGGAGAAGCTGAAGCTGGAGGCGGAGCTTGGCAACATGCAGGGGCTGGTGGAGGGCTTCAAGAACAAGTATGAGGATGAGATCAATAAGCGTACAGAGATGGAGAATGAATTTGTCCCCATCAAGAAGAATGTGGATGAAGCTTATGTGAACCAGGTAGAGCTGGAGTCTCGCCTGGAAGGGCTGACTGACGAGATCAACTTCCTCAGGCTACTGTATGTAGAGGAGATCCGGGAGCTGCAGTCCCAGATTTCGGACAGGTCTGTGGCACTGTCCATGGACAACAACCCCTCCCTGGACATGGAAAGCATCACCGCTGAGGTCAAGACGCAGTACGAGGAGATCGCCAGCCGCAGCCGGGCTGAGGCTGAGAGCATGGACCAGATCAAGCATGAGGAGCTGCAGCCCCTGGCTGGGAAGCACGGGGGTCACCTGCGGAGTACAAAGACTGAGCTCTCCGAAATGAACCGGAACATCAGCCGGCCCCAGGCTGACACTGAGGGCCTCAAAGGCCAGAAGGCTCCCTGGAGGCCACCATCGCAAATGCAGAGCAGCGTGGGGAGCTGGCAGTTAAGGAGGCCAACACCAAGGTGTCCCAGCTGGAGGCCGCCCTGCAGCGGGTCCGGCAGGGCGCGGCAGCTGCGTGAGCAACAGGAGCTGATGAACGAACGTCACGCTGGCCCTGGACATGGAGCTCGTCACCTACAGGAAGCTGCTGGAGGCCAGGAGAGCCGGCTGGAGTCTGGGATGCAGAACATGAGTATCCATAGAAAGACCACCAGCGACTATGCAGGTGGTCTGAGCTCAGCCTATGGGGGCCTCACAAGCCCCGGCCTCAGCCACGGCCTGGGCTCCAGCTTTGGCTCTGGCGCGGGCTCCAGCTCCTTCAGCCGCACCAGCTCGGCGAGGGACGTGGTTATGAAGAAGATCGAGACCCGCGATGGGAAGCTGGTGTCCGAGTCCTCTGACGTCCTGCCCATGTGAAGGGCTGCGGCAGCCGCTCCCAGCCTGTCCCTCCTGCGGCTGCCCCAGAGCCAGGGAGGGAGGCCGCTGGGAGACCCACCCGAGGCTCAGCCCACCCGCCGGGGTGTTTACTGCCTGGTCACCCCCCTTGCCCATGCCTCCAGCTACAAAACAATTCAATTGCTTCCCCCCTCCCCGCTCCCCACCCCCACCCCCCCCCCAAAAAATAAAACCTCAGCTAGCTGGGGTGGGGGGTGGCGGGGAGGAGAAAAAAAAAAAGAAAAAAAATTATGTGGGCCAGAGAGTTTTTGAGAATCACAGTGTTGCACACATATGTACGCTTGCTCAGAGATTCACAATAAACTTTAGCATACCAAATGCCTCCATGAGACATTCTAATAAAGCTTTACAAGGAACACCAATTTAACTGTTTTGTGTTTCCCAAATACGTTTTACCAAGAATCCTATGTGTGTTCTAAACAGCTTGGGCAGCACTGGACAAGATTTCCTAAGGGCCTTCCAGCTCTAATTGGTCCTGGTCAGGTTTGTCAGGTTTGTTTATCAGGGTCCTAGAAGTTAGTCGTTCAAAGGGGACCTCAGGTGGGGTGCCATGGCTCATGCCTATAATCTCAGTGCTTCGCGAGGCCAAGGCAGAAAGATTGCTTGAGGCCAGGGGTTCAAGACCAACCTGGGCAACACAGCAAGACCCCATCTGTACAAAGAACTTAAAAAATTAACTAAGCATGGTGGTGCGCCCTTGTAGTCCCAGCTACTTAGGAGGCTGAGGCAGGAGGATCATTGAAGCCCAGGAGTTCTAGGCTACAGTAGCTGGGGTCTCACCAATGTACTCCAGCTGGTGCAATAAAGCAAGACTGTCTCCAAAAAAAAAAGCAAAGGGGAACTCAGAAACCAGACAGCCTGGGTTCATATCCATAGTTTTCTACTATGTAACTTTGCAACCTTAATCATGTAAATTTAATTTATCTGTACTTTAGTTCCTTCATCTATGAAATGGAGACAATAATATCATCTGTTTCATAGAGTCATTGTAAGAATTGAATGTGTTAATGCAACATATAAAATGCTTAGCAGATTACGTAGCAGCTTGTAAGTGCCATGCGTGTTAACATTTGCAATATCCAAAACGCTTATCTGATGCAACAGCCTAAGAGAAGAAAGAGTGAATGAAAAAAACTGGCATTTGCTGGGGACCTACTACTAGTTATCATGCCAGATGCTTTACATATGTAATCTCGTTAAATCTCCACCGTAAAACTAAGATCAAAATATAGTCTTTCATTTTACAGGTGAATAAAATAAAACTCTGAAGTGTTCAAGAATCTGCCTGATATCACATGAAAAAATATTAAGACAAAAAAATGAGTCTCAGATTCAGGCATCCCTGACTTCAAAACTTAAGTTTGTTCTAACATATCACACTGCCTTCAAGAGTGAAAAGTAATAAACTTTATACCATTTTATAGATGAAGAACGAGGCATATAAACTAAAATATTTCTCAGGATCACACAGTAAGATTTGAATTAGAAAATAATCTACATCATGTCATTCACCTCTATAATGTATTTATTACTGCACCCTAAAAGCGAAAGGACATATGAAAAGGGAAAAAGAACATATCTCTTAATTTTGATCAGGCTACAGCTTTTAAAATTTAGATTCTTTTGTCTTCTAATTAAGCATCTCCTGCATGTATTATGTCACATTTTGCAGAAATTTCGGTCTTCCCTACCTGACTCAGATTATGTTTTTAGAGAAGCATAGGTCTGAGGTAGACATTTAAAGGTCAAATTAATTCTACTGCCTCCAGAAAGAATAGGATCGAAATAATTCTCAAATGATAATCCCTTACCCTATTCTACTTTTAAATATTCAGAGAGAAAAATTCTGTGACTTTGGCTTTTAAAAATTCAAATATTAACGATATATTTAAAATGTCATAGTAGGCAAGGACCTTTGAGACATTTGTGAAAATAAAAACACATTAATCAAAAAAATAAAATGAAAAAAAAACACAATAAGAAGATGAATTGATTTACTATGATGGAGTATAGTATTGTGCTTTAAGAATTTCAGGACTAAGGACTTGGGGTAGTAATTTATTGGATATTAATCTTCCGTCTTAGCAGGCAAGGCACAACTTTACTTAGATATGTCTGCTGCATCTAAAGTTTTAAAATATGGGGTCAAAAATATATCCCTGCCACATATCCCATCCTGCCATTCTGCTTGGTTCATCTTATCGCTAAAACTGGTTTTTTACAGCAATGTCAAAGACGATAGAGCTTAGAGAGATTTCCATTTTGCAAGTAAAAAAGGGCAGACAGGTGGTGCAACAGCCTGCAGTGTGCTCAGAGGGTGCAGCTAGCTGCCGAAATCCCAGCATCAGAGCCTGTCCGGGGATCACGGGGCATCTTATTGATCAGGCAACTTGCAAAGAACCAAAGGGATACATGGGCGATGTGTCAGCACCTGAATTCTGCATTTGGGATCAGTGAGCGAGAGAAGGGATAGGGACAGGCACTCTTAATTTGGCTGAAAGAAAACAATCTCTTTCTTTGGGAGTTTATCATAATGTGAAATGTATACAGTGGGTAACAGAGAACATATTTAAACCTACAGAGCAGATAAAGGAAGTATATCTGCATAACCTGAGTAGAACCTCCAACAGTTTAGATTTAGAATAGGGGTGCAGAACTACAGGGCATTCTTTGGAAGTCCTGTTCCACCCTTTTACTTGTTGCAGATATGCATTCATTAGGATGTGTGGGCTGTCCCCCTATAATTGCAGAACAGTGCCTACCTGGAAAAGGAACATGTTTTAGCCAAGTTTGTTCTTTGGAAGCTAGGTCTCCATTCTCAGAGAACCACTATTTATTGCAGTGTCATAGAAACTGACTTACCAAAATGCAAAAAAAAAAAAAGAGAGAGAGAGAGAGAGAAAATTCCTAAGATACTGAGATGTTTGTGATGCAAATTCAAAAAGAATTCTTGGCTCTGGCAATTCCTGCCCTTCTGCCTAAGGTTATAATTAAAGGCAAATGTAAAGCAAGGTGTTGGTTGCTGGGAGAACAATGTGCTAGAAGGACATTCAGCAATCTTGTTTACTGCGTGTAATGTTCAGGGTCTTTCCAGAAGCTCAACCTCAAAGGTCCAGTTGAATGAAAGTGACGAGGATGGGAGTTCTGCTTGCATTTTTCCTAGTGCTTGTTTCTTACCAGTCTTATCTCTGGTGTAAAATGGCCATATCCATCACTGGAGAGAAATATTTGCTATTCGTCTGAGCAAAGAGGAGCTCATATTTATAAATTGCCAAACAGAAATGACCATTCTGAATGTACCCAGGCATTGAAGAGTAAGAGGAGCTAGGAGTATTGATTTCCTAGGCTCTGTCCTTTAAGAAAATCTAGTGCGTGTCCTTGTGTTTGTTTTCATTATCTTAGGTTCTAAAATACCCTGTACACCCCTCAGATCATCCACTTCATTTTTTTCAACGTTGAACTCACTGTTAAGATTCCTAAGCATAAGGCCAGGAGCAGTGGCTCACGCGTGTTATCCTAGCACTTTGGGAGGCTGAAGCAGGTGGATTACCTGAGGTCAGGAGATCCAGACCAGCCTGGTCAACATGGTGAAACCCCGTCTTTACTAAAAATACTAAACTTAACCGGGCGTGGTGGCGGGAACCTATAATCCCAGCTACTAGGGAGGCTGAAGCAGGAGAATCACTTGAACACAGGAGGCAGAGGTTGCAGTGAGCCAAGAAGCCTGGGCAAAATAGCAAAACTCCATCTTAAATAAATAAATAAATAAATAAATAGAAAAGAAAAGAAAAAAAATTCCTAAGCACAAACCCTGCTACTCTTAAAATACCACTTCCAATCATTGCAGCACTTCCTGACTCCTTTTAACAACAACAAAACGTACCAGGGCGGTAGTCAATCAAAGAATACGTATATTAAAGGATGAGCTAAGTGTTAATAAAAATCTCTAATTTCTCCTATCTGTGTACACAAGGGCCAGGCTTTTGAGTCATTTGTCAGTTTTCTTGCTTGGGTTTTGTGGTTTTGAGACAGAGTCTCAGTGGCACAATCACAGCCCACTGAAGCTTCAACCTCCTGGACTCAAGTGATCCTCTCACTTCAGCCTCCCCAGTAGCTAGGACTACAGACAAATGCCACCACGTCTGGCTCATTTTTGTATTTCTTGTAGACATAGGATTCCGCCATGTTGTCCAGGCTGGTCTTAAACCCCTGGGCTCGAGTGATCCTCCTATCTTGGCCTTCCAAAGTACGGGGATTAGTGGTGTGAGCCATGGCACCTGGCCTTTGTCAGTTAAATAGTGCTGTTTCAGGGTCACACACACGCGCGTGTGCGCACACACACAACCCTGCCCCAAATCTCTCTCTCTCCCTCTCCGGGTTTCTAAATAGGTATGCAATAGAGAACTCTCCAAAACGCCCCTTTTAGCATGCAGATATGTTTTTCCCCTAGAGGGGCTGCATTTAGCCCATTACTGAGCATTAGTTCAGATTAGCTTCTCAGATTAGCAGAGCTTCGCCCTGAGGAAAAGGCACATCCGACAGGTGAATTTCACTTCTGAAATTAACCTTCCTGTACTTCAGTGTCTTCCCATTCTCACCTATAAAATGGGAATTATAAAAGGATTCTTTCATTGGGCTATTAAGAGAATAAATTAAACCTATGTGAAGTACTTGGAAGAGAGCGTGGCATGTGCAGACTAAGTGTTAGCTATTGTCAGCGTCAAGAAGCAATAACTAACCACATGTTCCCAATTTTTAAACCACACACCCCTATGGACAAAGGTTGAAAGAATATACAATGAAAGTTAATGAACGTCTCTTAATGGTGGAAATGATGATTGCTTCTTTTAAGTATTTCTTCCTTACGCATTTTCCTAAATTTCTTACAATGAATAAGATTAGTTTGACCAAAACAACTTATAAAAGGCTAATTAAGGCTTTATATAAAAGGATGATGATTTGTATCTTATTTATAATGACAAAAATAAATTGGAAACAGAAAAGTTTCTATTAATAGAGATTTGTTTAATAAAGTATGATTCACTCATGTAATAGAATTATGCACCTACAATTTTAAAACATATCATTGAAAAGTGTTTATTGGCATAAGAAAACACTCATAATAGGGTATATAAAAATTTTTTAATGCTAAATAAAATGCAATGTCTAGTTTACCATAATATATTTTTGTACAACATGAAAACTATATAAAATATTAAAATGTATATATTCCAAAATTGTTTTTTTTTTTTTTTTTTTTTTTTTTTTTTGAGGCGGAGTCTCGCTCTGTCGCCCAGGCTGGAGTGCAGTGGCCAGATCTCAGCTCACTGCAAGCTCCGCCTCCTGGGTTTACGCCATTCTCCTGCCTCAGCCTCCCGAGTAGCTGGGACTACAAGCGCCCGCCACCTCGCCCGGCTAGTTTTTTGTATTTTTAGTAGAGACGGGGTTTCACCGTGTTAGCCAGGATGGTCTTGATCTCCTGACCTCGTGATCCGCCCGTCTCGGCCTCCCAAAGTGCTGGGATTACAGGCTTGAGCCACCGCGCCCGGCTCCAAAATTGTTAACCACGATGAAGTTGACATCACAGGATTGCAGGTATTCCTAATTTCTTTTGTATATTTTTTTATAAATTTTCCAAATCTTCAATAAAAAATGTCTATAGCTTTTAAAATGGAAGACAAGAGCAAATATTATAGAAATAAATACTCACGGCTGTAATCCCAGTATTTTGGGAGGCCGAGGCGGGTGGATCACTTGAGGCCAGGGATTCAAGACCAGCCTGGCCAACATGGCAAAAATCCATCTCTACTAAAAATACAAAAAATTAGTCAGTCGTGGTGGTATGTGCCTGTAGTCCCAGCTACTCGGGAGGCTGAGGCAAAAGAATTGCTTGAACCCAGGAGGCAGACGTTGCAGTGAGTTGAGATTGTGCCACTGCACTCCAGCCTGGGTGGCAGAGGGAGACGCTGTCTCAAAAAATAAATAAATAAATGAATAAATAAATAAATACACAGATTAATCTTCAGCATTTTGGTCAGTAGACTAAAGTAGAGAAGTTGAGATTCTGGCAAATAATTGATAAATAGAAAAAAAGCTTGTTGCTCTCAACGCTGTTCCTCTACCCATAGTTGGCACCAACCAACTCCCACACTGGATATATAAGGACGAAGGAAGTACAGAAACTAAGAAAGGAAACTTTTGGAAGAAACTGCGAGATGCTGGTCAAGAGACTAGAGCTGAGCCTTAAGTTCCAGAGGAGAAATTTCCTACATCCATACAGGACAAACATAGAAGAGCAAACACGACACAGTCTACTACTCAGTTTATGACCTATGGCCAATCAAATACATGCATCCAAATCAAAAGCGCCAAATGAACTCTTCCGCCAATTCTTACGATTCCTGTGGAATTTAAAGAGTGAAATCAGAGAAAAATAAAGACAACATAACCATATTGAATAGTAAGACAGCAAGTGGCTCCAGGGTCATGAATAAACCCAGAACAGCCAGTCTCTGTTGGCTACTTTAGTGGCAGAGGACAGGGGGGCAAGATCATCCCCAAAGACCTGCCCTTTGGTGCTCCTTGCAGCCTCTGCCCCTCATTTAATAAATGTGGACATGTTAAAGTATTAGGAATCGAATGTGTTGACTTTCTAAGAGACAGTGGCATTTTTTTAAGTAGTGCTCAGTTTACAAGAAAATCTTAACGCCATGCAACAAATTGCTAATGACGGCATTCAAAAGTTAAAAATGATCACAACGATCTAAGTCATGAACATGGAGAGTAGAAGGATGGTTACCAGAAGCTGAGAAGGGTAGTGGGGTGGGGAAGAAGGTGGGGACAGTTAATGGGTACAAAGAAAAATAGAAACAATGAATGCAATCTACTATTTGATAGCACAGCAGGATGACTCTGGTCAATAATAACCTTATGATGCATTTTCAAATAGTTAAAAGAGTATAATTAGATTATTTATAACCCAAAGAATAAATGCTTAAGGGGAGGGGCTTGCCACTGTCCATGATGTAATCATTACACACTGCATACCTGTATCAAAACGTCTCATGTACCCCATAAATATATACACCTACTAGGTACCCACAAACATTTAAAAATTAAATAAAAATTTTGGCCTGGAGCCGTGGCTAACACCTGTAATCCCAACTCTTTGGGAGGCCAAGGCAGGTGAATCACTTGAGGCCAGGAGTTCGAGAGCAGCCTGGCCAAAATGGCAAAACCCTGTCTCTACTAAAAATATACAAATTAGCCAGGAGTCGTGGTACACACCTATAGTCCCAGTCACTGGGGAGGCTGAGGCACAAGAATTGCTTAAATCCAGGAGGTTGGGGTTGCAGTGAGCTGAGATCATGTCACTGCACTCCAGCCTGGGTGACAGAGAGAGACTCTGCCTCAAAAAATACATAAAATATAAAATAAATAAAATAAAAATGCTAAAAGTCAAAGATGGAAAGGGCAAAATTAACTTTCCCAGGACTCTTTGAATCAAGCAACAGGTTTCAGTCCCAATTATCAGTGAACCTCTGTCTAACAGACACCTCTCCATGTTAGTCTGCCTGTGTGCGCCTGTGTGTTGCCTATTCTTCAAAATGCAAACAGGAGGGAAGACTGTGGGTTTGTGAGAGGAAAGATTATAGGTTCCTGTCAGCCCTGAGTTGGAATCTAGACTCCTCCTTTTCTTCCTGGGTCATTTTTAGCAAGTTGCTGAACATCCGTGCCTCTCAGTTACCTCCTCTGTAATACAAGGACTATCAAGCCCAGTGCTGATGCTAGACACGGAATGGCAAGCACCTGAAATAAGGGTTAGCACATAGCAAGCATCCAATTCTTGGTGCAGTCAGGAATAAAACTACAGAAAAGTAAAAACATCTTTCTCAGCGTCCTACAACATGTCTCAGTTTGGTACTTTACTCCTGGGAATTTTCTAGTTCAAATGGACCTTTGGAATTAAAAGGGTACAATCTGCATTTAGGGTGCCTTCCAGTCCCCTAAACAATTCTCCTTCCTAACCACCAGAGTCTCCTGTGCTGAAATCGTGCTGAAGCACAGGACCAGCAGGGAGTCCCCTTACCAAGATCACCTTCTAGAAAAATTTGAGTCAAATAGCATATGACCCCATATTTAAAAATGACAGTTGCCTTAGAAACAAAGCTCGCTGATATAGGGAACACTTACTCCATCTCTAGTATTTCAATTGCTTTGAGAAACAAGGTACCAAAAGTATGTTTTTCTAATGTTTTAAAGCGTAATACATTTAATCCAGGAGCCCAAATGAACATCATTTGTCCAATTAAACCGACGTTCTCAAAATCTAAAATACTGCTGGTCACAGTGTTGCAACTTAAAATAGACACTCAGGCTAACCTTCTAGGCCCCCAGGTTTCTAGCGGGCTTTCGTTTGCAGAGTTGATTTCTACAAGTAGCAATGGCTTTCATCAACATTTCCCCACTGTGTGTCTTCACGGTCAACATTCCTGTGCACCTTGCAAATCCAAACACTCCATCCGGATACTTTTGTCACCTACAGAAAACACAAAAGCATTTCTCAAAGTAACAGAACTCCACTGCTTTGCAAACTTCCTATTTCACAGGACTGAAAGGGAGAGGGAGAGGGAGAGAAAGGAGATAAAAAAAAAAGAAAGAAAGAAAGAAAGAAAAAGTACACTGAGTTCCTCTGAAGCCCCCTCCTGACATTTCCAGACTTATTAGCCAGTTTTCACACTGACTTCAATCAACCTCTTTAATCCTCTAAGGAAAGAGCATTTTTAATTCACCGATTGGCTGATAAGCTTGAAGCCAAAAAATGATTTACACGTAGATGAATTGTGCTTACAAGATGGAACTTCGAGCATTAGAAGCGGATCTGAATTTCCTATCTGTCATTTTATTTGCCACATTCATTTTTTCTCTGCCATTACCCTTGCTGATTGTGATCTTTCAGCGCTATTGGGCCCCTGCTTCCACAGTTTTTAATCTGCCTTTAATCCCATAGATTTTAAATATTCCCAGCACCGAGAGACTGGAGGCAATTAACTGCCCTTCTGATGCGCTTCTTATCAGTTGCCTCCTTGTATCTCTCAGAAGCAGCCTCAAGACACTTCCGGGCTGACAAATACTACCAGCATTTCAGATGAAGCCTCCACTGCAAATGGGAATGTGAAGTCCAGCTGTGCACGCTGACGCTGAGCGATCGCAGTCGTTTTTGGAGGAAGAAATTGGGAAGAGAAGGCTGGGGAGACAGGCACTGGGTGCCAGAGCCCCCGGTGCGCAGGCTCAGAAACAATGCCCTTGTAATGGCTTTTTGGACTTGGGAGAAAAATAAATAAATAAATAAAGGTGCATTGTCTAATCTGTTTAATCTCACTGCTGTTTTTAACTAGAAAATCATTTTCAGCTCCCTGGCTTCAACGAGGGATTCAGAGGGGGCTGTCAAAAGCAGACGTCAGGTAGCATAAGCTATCTGAATCTGGCTCACACCCCCTCTCTGGACCTGATTTAGTTTTGCGCCCGTTTTAAATGGGTCACCGTGCAAATCTGCCCACTGCGTTTCCCCACCTCTAGCTGAGAAATTTCTCACACCTTTAAACTGATGTTCGTTCAAACCCGAGCAAATTTAGATTTTCCAACAGAACTTTACCCCTCCATTTCTGCATTCTAGGCTAAGGTGCTCTGAGGATCACTATGGACCCTAATCAAGGCGGCACAACCCGGTCGTCACGAAAGAAAACAGTAATTGTCATTAAAATGCGCATGTCCGTTCACTACACTTACATACGCTCTAAAAAAAGGCCAGCTTCCCACTTCAGAGCCTACCCAGGGCCCTGAGGGGAACCATCCCAGATACGGAAGGAACTTCTTTTGGCCTCTCATTGAGGATAAGTCATCTTGACTCTATCACCTATTCCTGGTTAAAAGTTTGAGCCTAGTGCTTTTTTGGAACTTAGCGTCAAAATGAAAAAAAAAAATTATAATTATAATCCAAAAGATGGAGAGAAAGGCCCTCCTTTCACCCACTGGACATCTCCACTTCTCAGAACACCGAGTGACTGGTTATCTTCCTTAGACAACCAATCTCCTAAGCAGACATATCTGATAACAATTTGACTTCCAAATGATCAAGCTATTTGGTCTTTTCATAAGAAAGCTGTGTGTACTGTTTTGTATTGTCTCGCTGTGTATGTGAACGCATACATTTCTTGTAAATTCTTCTTACCATCAGGTCAGATTGCCATTAGTTCACCCAATGTTGAGTGCCTTTGTCGGTAATTCCCTCTACCACAAATTCAGCCACACTCATTTCAGTTTATGCTGACATCTCTCCTCATAGCTGTGCCATGAGTTTTCTTGTGCAGGAGCAAATGTAATCTTCCCTCTGTGGGGTAAAAATGATATAAGTCTCTGACTTTACTCAATTTAAGGGTTGGCCCCCAAATCTAACCATGTTTTCTTTGGGTGAAAAATAGGTATTAAATAAGTAGGCCATCATGTATCCAAGAAGAGTTCTCTATCTTTTGGAGGCTGCTCTATATCTTTTGGAAACAAAAATTATAGAGGGCGATGTCAACCAGGGAGAGAGGAGATGGCAGGGGAGACAAACAATGCATTAAGTGCATGTGGTTAATTGATTGGCTGCACTTTCTGTACTAAAAGAAAAATGCAAGCTCTTTCATTCAACCTCTGCCGTGAACCAAGCACATTGTAAATGGACGGATGTTACCGTGTGGCATTGCAATGTTGAGAGGTTGTTTATAAACAACGCCCAGCAACATAAACAAGGGAACATCAAGACAAGCAAGTGATGAGGGAGAGGCCACAACTTTGTTATATAACAGGAGGAACACTGGGTAGCAGCTCTCGCTGTGTTGTTTTGCTGTGACTTGCAGCTTTGCTTAAGCATTTTAAAGATTCTTGCAGGTCTTTTTCAAGCTGCCAGCTCTAGCCTACGAATTATGGTAATGTGCCACTTCTGAGCCCTCGGCAGGATTTGCAACAGAGAAATCACATCAGCCTATGCTGATTAGCAATTCCATTCCATCCAGAGATTTATATAAAAAAACTATCTTACATTTTGCTTTTTAATAAGAATGATCGCTATCTCAAATTGAGTCCCAGCAAATTTTAATAAAGGCCCAAGGTTGAGTGGCATTTTGCATGCTGATTTAGCTGTGATTGCTAGCTTTTGATGAGCTCTACCCTGGCATGTATAGCTCTCCTCAGAGCAGGTTTAAAGACCAGGGGTAAGGAAAAGGATAAAAATAAAAACTTCCAACTAAAATTCGAGGTCTTTTCTTTCTGTGATTGATTACTGAATAAATACCAACATGCCTCTTTGGATTCAACCTAAGAGTGAAATTCCCTACAGTTAAACAGCTGTTTTTTTTTTTTTTTAATGGCTTTTCACATAGCAACCTGTCAAAATATGTTAACTTTGATGACTGCAATTATTATTTTAAAAAGATGTTATCCATCTATTTATCTATCTTCCCCCCTGATATTTCTTCTTAAATCACATGCAGAGCCACAAACAAGTAACATTTTGGTTTCCTGATAAGTAAAATGTCAATCAAGAAATATCTCTTGAGAGGTAGAGTTCTCCTTTGTTGAAATAGAAGGCACACTAACTAGTCTGAACAGGAAAACTGGAGGTAAACTGAGACTTTTAGCCTATGTCAACAGTTGGAAAAGACTTCTCCAAGAAGGCAAAGAATATTTGGGCACGGTCCCTATGGTTGTTTCAAGTGTTTTATGTATCTTAAAAAACTAACATGTCAATGATTATAGTTTTATGGGATGGTGTTAATCTTTGTTGTTAGACACCATTTATCTCTGTTGTCACTGATTTCATTGTTATGTAGATCTGCCTACTATAATTCTACACTACCATGAAGATCACCTCAAGCAGTTAAGCGAACATCCTATTCAAGCTTGCCTGCCTACCGAAGAAAGGAAGATGTGATTGGCCAACACAAAGCAGAATTCAAATTATGCCGAAGAACACAAATGTGATTTGGTTCATTGGCTGAAATTCACCAAATTCCACCCAACAGATAGGCCAAGAGTTTCCAAAACAGAGATTCTGACTAAGAAAAAATAAATAAAAAGACTGCAGCTAAATCACAGAAATAACTAAATCTCAAAATGCATACAACCTTTTTTAACAAAATTTTAGCAGTAAGAAAGTACTGTTCTAATAGCCAAGCACTTCTTGGTTACAGCATTTTTGCCACAGAAATCCTTGTTTGGTTTTCCTTTTTTTCAGGGGAAAATAGAAAAATGAGGTAACATAATAATGTTACCTCATCAGAAAAGAATCACATGAATTATACTACATGAAAACTTAGCTAGTCAGTATTGTCAAGAAATTTTCCAGATAATTAAAGCCTATCCCTTTACACGTCTTTATTATTTTGCATTAGAAATATTCCTTATAACGATTTTACATTTGTGAACTTTCTTAAACAAAACAAAATCTACACTATTTAATCATTTTTGTTTCAGTTGCTCTAATGAACATTTTTGTGATACACTAAATATTCTAGATACATTTATAAATAATAAATAATGATAACACAAATATTAGATATTATTATTTACCTTTTCAATAAATAATGTATTGATCATCGATGATAAGCCAAAACCACTGCTTAGTTCTGGAAAATACAATGATAAACAAGACATAAATCTGTCCTCAGGTAGCTTACCATCTACCCGAGGTAGATATTAATAACACAAGGTGGCCAGTACTATGACAAGGGTATATGTTGGGCACTACGGAGAAACACTGGCTGATGAGAAGGTGCTTAGGACAGGATTCCTAGTGATATAACCTCAAAGCTGAGTCCTAAAAGATAAAAAATAGGCTAGGTGCAGTGGCTCATGACTGTAATCCCAACATTTTGAGACTTCACGGTGAGAGAATGACTTGAGGCCAGGAGTTCAAGACCAGCCTGGGAAATATAGTGAGATCCCATCACTACAAAAAAACATAATAATTACCCAGGCATGGTGGTGTGTCTGTCGTCCTAGCTACTGGGAAGGCTGAGGTGGGAGGATCACTTGAGCCCAGGAGGTTGAGGCTGTGGTGAGCAATGAACACACAACTGCGCTCCAGCCTCAGTGAAAAAGCAAGACCCTGCCAAAAAATAAATAAATAAATAGGGATGATACTAGTTAGCTAAGTTAAAAAATGGTTCAGATCGGCCGGGCGCGGTGGCTCAAGCCTGTAATCCCAGCACTTTGGGAGGCCGAGACGGGCGGATCACGAGGTCAGGAGATCAAGACCATCCTGGCTAACACGATGAAACCCCGTCTCTACTAAAAGATACAAAAAACTAGCCGGGCGTGGTGGCGGGCACCTGTAGTCCCAGCTACTCCGGAGGCTGAGGCAGGAGAATGGCGTGAACCCGGGAGGCGGAGCTTGCAGTGAGCCGAGATCCAGCCACTGCAATCCAGCCTGGGCGACAGAGCAAGACTCTGTCTCAAAAAAAAAAAAAAAATGGTTCAGATCCTGGGGTTACAGAAAGTGGGAACACCAATAAATCCTAACAGTTGTAAGTAGCAGGCTGGTGGGAACTGTCCAGAGTTTTCAAAGAATTCAACAAATATTTTTGAGCATCTGCTATACGGCAGCTACCTTTCCACATGCTGGGGTTTACTTATGCACAATAAATCTAATCCTAGCCTCATGACCTCATGAACTCTACATTTTAGTAACAGGAGCACAAAATTGAAGAAATAAAGAAAAAAGAAGAAAGAGAAAGAATGAAAGAAAGAAAGAAAGAGAGAGAGAGAAAGAAAGAAAGAAAAAGAGAGAGAAAGAGAGGAAGGAAGGAAAGAAGGAAGGAAGGAAGGAAGGAAGGAAGGAAGGAAGGAAGGAAGGAAGGAAGGAAGGAAGGAA
>NC_037677.1:8325274-8351889 GCF_003255815.1 Theropithecus gelada | reverse complement strand
AGAAAGAAAGAAAGAAAGAAAGAAAGAAAGAAAGAAAGAAAGAAAGAGAGAGAAAGAAAGAAAGAAAGAAAGAAAGAGAGAAAGAAGCAGGAGAAGAAAAATAAGAAGAAAGAAAACAAGCAACGCTATGTAAAACAGAATAAGTAGAATAAGTATTACAGAGACAATTAACTAAAGAGGTGAGGATTATCTTAGATTGTGATATGTTTGGCTCTGTGTCCCCACCCAAATCTCATCAGGAATTGTAATCCCCATGTGTTGAGGGAGGTACCTCATAGGAGGTATTCGGATCATGGGGACGGTTTCCCCCATGCTGTTCTCATGATAGTGAGGGAGTTCTCACAATATCTGATGGGTTTAAAGTGGCAGTTTCTCCGGCACTCTGTTTCCTGCTGCCTTGTAAAGAAGGTGCCTGCTTCCCTTTCACCTTCTCCCGGGATTGTAAGTTTCCTGAGGCCTCCCCAGCCATGCATAACTGAGTCAATTAAACCTCTTTTGTTTATAAGTTACCCAGTCTCAGGTAGTATCTATATAGTCATGTGAAAACTAACTAATGCAGATTGAATGACAAGAAAAGATCTAAGAGATTTAATCCAGGAAATTGGTAACAACTAGAGAATGTTAAAAGTGACCAGATTTCCATTTCAGAAATTTTCCACAGTTGCTCTGAGAAGACTGATTTGGAAAAGAGTAAGACTGAAGAGAGGGAAACCAGGTAGGAAACTGTCACCCTGCCCTAGGTGAGAAAGGAAGTGATCTGCATTGAGATAGTGGTCGCCAGCCGAGGCGGGGGTGCCATGGAGAGGACTCAAGGACGACCCCACAGGAGCTACTGAGGAAGTAGAACTGACAGCATAAGATCATGAATCATGGAAACTCAAGGGCAGCCCTGAAGCTTTGGCTTGGGCAATAGTTGGAGAGCACCACGACACTCCAAGCAGGTGTGAGGGAAGCCAGGACTGGCTTTCAGTTTTGATCCCACTGAGTGTGAGTGTTAGTGCGAGTGTGAATATGAGTGTGAGTCAGCATGAGCATGATGTGGGAAAGCCACATGGATATAACACATGTGTAGTTGGGGAAGTAAATGGGAAGCTCACTGGAAAGGTCTAGAAACATCTTCCCTGGTGCTAAAAGGCTATAAATTTCTTTGTTTCCTGTTTATCTCTCCTTCCTCAATGTCAGCTGCCACCTCTATGTAAATTCAGCCCACAGCCTGCTTTTAATTTAAGCTCTTTCTTCTGCAGGATACCCTCTTTTATACATCATTTGATGGGGGTATTTGATAGGTAAATATACCAATCAAAATTCTAACCCTTCAGGAAAGGACTTAAACATAGAAAACAAAAACAAAATAATAAGAAGAGAACAGAGGTTCTTTAGGGTTTTATTGTGGGAGGAAAGAACTTATCAACAATAAAAGCAAAGAAAAAAGATAAGAGTATTTTGATTTAGTTAATCAATTAGCATATAAGATGATGGATAATAATCAATAATTGATATTAATAAATCAATTATTAATATTAATAAATAATATACTACATATGATAATGATTAACATATAATGTAATTGATTTCACTAAAAACAAAGGAGGGGCCAAAGGAAACAGTTATGAGATATTACTTTCACCCATTAGATTCCTCAAAAGTTAAAGGAATGATTAAGAAAACAACAACAACCTCCTATGTCGAGAAAGGTGAAATGAAGCAGAACCTTTGTACACTGCTAGTAGGAATGTAAATTTATAGCAATTTTGGAAGGGAATTTGGCAAACGTATCTAGTCAGTCTTGAAAGATGCTTTTTAGTTATTCCAAGAACTTGACCTAAGGAAAGAATCAGTAATGTACATAAATGTTTATGTATAAGGATGTTCATTGCAGCTTTGTTTATATTAGAAAAAATTTAATATTCCACTGATAGGCAATTTCTTAAATCAATTACAATACATAAGATGGAATCACATAATGCATAAAAGTGCCACTTAAAAATATTTAACAATGCAAGGAGGAGAGCTTGTGGTATATTCCCATTTTTAACACAATACTTATTGATTACAGAAAAAATGAAAATAGAAACCAAAATCATCTCTAAAACATATCACGTGGATAGCCATTTTATATACTATTTGATCTCCTGCCTCTGTTCAAATAATGTCTTACTGTGACTAGATGCCAAAAAGATACTTGGTTAAAATTAATATCTATTTCTAATTTCACATATGAATAGAATAAAAATTCTTTAATATACTTAATAGTGAAATATTAAAGAGATCTTTAACATACTTAATAGTGAAATATTAAAGAAATCTTTATTGAAGTAGCTATTAATATTTTTCTGAAAGTTTGAGACAAGGAAATTGGATGAGAGATATGCATATTGCTGAAAAGATAAAATTATTATTTAGAGATACATCTCACTACCCAAAATCAACTCAAAAAGCATTAGACAAAATTTAAAAACTTAGTAAAATGAGTGGAAAGCTTAGTGAAAATACATGCCAGTTAAAAATTACCAAAAGAAAATAATAATAATAATGCAATAGAGATGGGACCTTGCAATGTTGCCCAGGCTGGTCTCAAACTCTTGAATTGAAGCAATCCTCCCACACTGATCTCCCAAAGTGCTGGGATTCCAGGCATGAGCTTCCACACCCAGCCAAGAAAGAATTTTCTATTCACAACAGTGACTTCAGATACAACATATTCATAAAATAAATAAATAACAGACAAATATTCCAATGGTAAAATGGACAAAAAGCATGAGCAGCCAATTTGTAAAGAAGAAACACAATTGCCTAACATATATGTAAAGAGTATTGGATATCACTAACAGAAATATAAAAAATAAAACTATAATTAGATATTATTTATCTCTATCCAATTAAAGTATCATTTGAATATTTAAAAAACTGATAGTTGTTAATATTGAAAGAGAATGTGGAAATTGACAACAATACAGAAACAAAGGGCATATAATAAAGTAACAAAATCATTTTAGAAAGCACTTTTTGCAATGTTTTAAGTATACATTCCTTACAATAAATATGAATTACTTTTTAATCAGAAATCAATGAATACCACACAATTCACCTGTCTTTACTGAGACTTCCAAAAGAATAGGTTTTCTCCAAACTTTGAACTCCCAGTGATTTTTCCTTCCTTTCAGCACTTAATTTAGTCTTGTTTTGTAGATATTTACATCTTGTCTTTCTCATCAAACAGTGTGTTATTTAACTTTGTATATTCAACACTTAGAAAGTACTTTGCACACAGTAGGTACTTATTTAATGTTCCAGAATTGAATTCCAAGTTTTTAAAAAAATTGTATTTAAAAATAATCTAATTTTTGTAACCAAGAAATAAAAATGTATTATAATTTATGCAAGATTTTGATAAAGAACACACTTTTTCAAACAAACTCAGCATTAATCACTCTTTCTAACATTTGTCATATTTAATAGATTTCAGCAATTTTAAAACTATATACTGTGACCCAAACGTTAGCACATGCCACACACACAAATATAGCCTTCATAAAATATGTGTGTATATATAATATAGAATCCATATGTATACGTATTAGAACTATACTTGTAATTGACCCAACTGGTAACATTATGTGGAAATGATATATTTTCAAGTGCTAACTTAGCAGTTAGAAGTCTTTATAAATTTAAAATACTCACCTACTCATAATTGCTACATTAGATGATGTTGGTGTCGATGGACTCCCAAGAAGATTTCGTTGCTTAACCTTCTCCCTTCAGGCAATTAAGGTATTATTTGGCTCATTTTGTAGATAATAAAACCAAGGTCGATAGAGGGGACGTGACTCCCCCAAGATTATTCAATTAGTTAACAGGAAACTTAGAACTGAAATCAAAAATCGAATTCTCTACCCACTAAACCATGAAGAATCTGAAACACTCACTTGCCAAGTGCAGAAAATAAAAATATACAGCCAGGTGCGGTGGTTCACACCTGTAATCCTAGCACTTTGGGAGGCCAAGGAGGGCAGATCACTTGAGGTCAGGAGTTCGAGACCAGCCTGGCCAACATGGTGAAATGCCATCTGTACTAAAAATACAAAAAAAAAAAAAAAAAAAAATAGCTGGGTGTGGTAGTGTGCGCTTATAATCCCAGCTACTTGGGAGGCTGAAGTAGTGGAATCACTTGAACCCAGGAGACGAAGGTTGCAGTGAGCTGAGATTGTGCCACTGCACTCCAGCTTGGGAAACAGAGCAAGACTCTGTAAAAAAAGAAAGGAGGGGCAGAGAGAGAGAGGGAGAGAGAGAAAAGAGAAAGGAAGGGAAGGGAAAGGAGAAAAACTATAATACACATACTTAGCGTTGGTTTCTTTTTCTAAGCTTAATAAACTGTGTATATGTATTTGTAGGTATGTGAGAGAGAGAAATGCCAGGGACATTAATAAGGAAATAGAGAACATCAGAAACGAGAGACAAAGATGATTCTCGAGTTTATCATCTGGGTTCCTTGAGAATGATCATTACCCCACATTATCCAGAAAACTATTTGGAGAACTGAACATGTGAAATCAGAAGTCACCTGAACAGATCTAAAAAATTCTGTAGGAAAAGAGTATACAGAGTAAATGAGAGGCCGGGCGCGGTGGCTCAGGCCTGTAATCCCAGCACTTTGGGAGGCCGAGGTGGGTGGATCACGAGGTCGAGAGACCATCCTGGCCAACATGGTGAAACCACGTCTCTACTAAAAATACAAAACGTAGCTGGGCGTAGTGGTGCATACCTGTAATCCCAGCTACTTGAGAGACTGAGGCAGGAGAATCGCTTGAACCCGGAGGTGGAGATTGCAGTGAGCTGAGATTGTGCCACTGTACTCCAGCCTGGGAGACAGAGCGAGACTCCGTCTCAAAAAAAAAAAAAAAAAAAGTAAATGAGAAAATTGCAAGATCTGGAGGTCTGGGAGCAGATGGATACAGGGGAATGATGGTTTGAGCTGTGACTTCAACCTGTCCTGCCCCCCCCCCCCCCCCACCAAAAAAAAGAAGAGAAGAAAAAGATGTATACAGTCAATCCGGTTCTCTTTCTAAAGAATATGAACTGAGGACAGGGAAGGTGGCTCATGCCTGTTATACCAAGACTTTGGGAGGCTGAGGTAAGAAGATTGCTTGAGACCAGGAGTTGGATATCAACCTGGGCAACAGGCTGAGATCCCATCTCTACAAAAATTACAAAATATTAGTTGGGCATAATGGTGTAAGCCTGTAGTCCTAGCTTCTCAGGAGACAAAGCCAACAGTTATCATATAGAGAAATCTTGATAGGACTTTTCTAATCAGCAAATATGAAGAAAGAGAATCTTGAAGCCCAGAAGATTTGAGGATGGGAATAACAATATCACATAAGAGATTCAGTTAAATCTGTGAGACAGACAGAGATTGTAGCTGCCTCAGTCCCTCTAGTTTTTCCAGCCTATTTCTAGTCCATGTTTCCCAATAACGTACACAGTTGAAACTAAGACACGTAGACTTACCCAAAATGGAAGTCAGTCTCTATTTTTTGAAAATGAAGGGTCAATACTGACTTAAAAAATAAATTAGACATAGAGTGGTCATTGGTAAGGAATGAAGCAAAGGGATTCCAGAGGTCACACGATTATGAAACGATAGGGAATATGTTTTCTACCTTATACTTTCAGTGTTTCCTGGTTTTTACAATACACGTATATTGTAACTTTTAAATTCAATACATTTAATTCCAAGAAAAGAAGTGGCATAGAGGACACAGAAGCCAATGTAATAAACTGGAAGCCTAACCAAAAAAATACATTAATTAATTAAATAGATAAGGAAGGACTGAGGAGGGAGTAGGCTCAAAGCAAACTTTTTTTGGCATGGAAAGATGTACCATGATCTGAGAGCAGATGGGGAGGAGTTAAGGGACAAGAGAATTGAAAGAAAGAAAATTCTTGCCCCAATATGTGATGTTCCCCTCCCTGTGTCCATGTGTTCTCTTTGTTCAACTCCCTCTTATGAGTGAGAACATGTGGTGTTTGGTTTTCTGTTCCTGTGTTAGTTTGCTGAGGATGATGAGTTTTAGCTTCATCCATGTCCCTGCAAAGGACATGAACTCATTCTTTCTTATGGCTGCACTTGAACCTGAGGGGCGGAGGTTGCGGTGAGCTGAGATCATGCCACTGCACGCCAGCCTAGGTGACAGAGTGAGACTCTGTCTTTAAAAAAAAAAAAAAAAAAAGGAAAGGAAAGAAAAAGAAAGAAAGAAAGAGAGAGAGAGAGAGAGAGAGAGAAAGAAAGAAAGAAAGAAAGGAAGAAAGAAAGAAAGAAAGAAAGAAAGAAAGAAAGAAAGAAGAAAAGAAAGAAAGAAAGAAGGAAGGAAAAGAAAAAGAAAAACAAAGAAGGCGGGTGAGTCACACACACGCACGGAAGATGGAGAAATGTTAGATATCAATGGAGGATGTGAGGAATAAACAACAGATGATCACCAGGCTGCTCTCAAAGCCCAGTTACAGTTGATTCTAAATAGGATCATATCTGTACCTTTCTGGGGCCTGACCCCAGAGCCAATATATCCAGCAGGCACAGAGCTGACTGCCTAAAATAATGTTAGGAGTCTAGAAAAATGCTTTAATTCTTTTTAAGATCAGTGGATAAAAATAAAGTTTTAGGGGAGAAGATTAGATTTCTCTTATACCAAAGCAGTCATACAATAAATCTTTAAACTATTTTAATGTAGGAAGAGACCCATGAAGGTGAAAGTGCCTAGGGCCCGTGGAGTGATGAGAATATACGTTCTCAGGGCATCAGAAGGCAAAGTCAGCGGTCGAGGTGATCAGGGGATAAAGTTAGTATATGCAAAGGAAAAGAAGATGAAGGATGCTAGAATTTTAATGAGGGTACAGTATTATCCAAGTGGCTGTCGGTGTGGATTCTGAGGTGATAGACCTAGTCAAGAGAGAATAACTGCTAGGGGACAAGATTGAGAAGAAGCAAAAAAGATTCATTGGTACAGAGCCATGGAAGAGATAACCATGAAAGGGGCTGTATTTGGAGATGGGAGCATCAGATGCAAGATTTGAGAAGTTGGGAGGCACCTTATGATAATGAGGGCTAAGGACACTCACTGGTAGAAGCCAAATATTCAGCATGACAAGGTTAAGACAGGAAAAGGAACGGTGAGGTCTAGGAGTAAACAGTAGGTAAATAAGGAATCCAGGAGGTCTCAGAATTTGGGAGCACCAAATCAAGTATTCCCAAATCAGCCCTCTTATGCTGATATTGCAAAATTAAGTCTTTGTGTAACAAGGGGAAGAAAACTGAACTAGGAGGCAGATGACCCAGTTCCAGGTTCCATTTACCACTCATGCGTTGCAAGTTGGACAGATAAACTCTCTGAAACGTGTTGCATCTAGAAATGTTTTCATTAATACCACATTTGCCTAAGAGCAATAGGCTGGGTTTTTTCAATCTTTTGATATATCTTCAAGCTCTAATTTCTGTCACTCCATGGTTGTGTCATGCAGTAAGGATTGCAATACAGAGGTCGTTCACATAATAGTTGTGAGTTCAAAGGGTTAAGTGGTAGACAAAACTTACAAATAGATATAAATACACAGGTATAATAGGAAAGGATATTCCTTCTTCTGTTCAAGAAGAGAAACCTTTTTGTTATCATTACATCACTTCTCCCTTTGCAGTAATAAGCCATGAAAGAATATGCCTCCACTTTTCCATTTCTTGCCTTTTGAAGTTAATTTCCAATGCTAACTGTAAATCAGAAATGGTGTAATCTTTTGATATGTTACAGAGCAATGAAAATTTAATTTATATAATATCTTCCCTTTTTTCAGTGCCTCGTTCAATTGAAGCAGAAGCAGCTGTGAATGATGGCCAAGTTAAGAATAAAAAGTAACATCAAAGTGATGTCTGTCATTATGATTTCAAACAGCATGGGCCACTTGGGAAGATTTGGGTGAAATATAAAAAGGATGTGATTGACTAACTGAAATAGAATATAGACATACAGAAAGTGAGGTATTTTGTAAATTTCTGAATTACTCTACCCATATACTGTCTAATGGACAATTTTGAAAATGAACAAGTGCATTGGGTATTAAATTTTCATGCGAGTGTGTGTGCACATGCGTGCTAAACTGGGGGGCATACTATTCAGTGACAAGTGTCTCATATGGGTTCCCAGCTTCAAAAATAAGTGTGCTTTTTCATTCCTGAAAGCACCAAACAAAGGAAGGGTGCAGAGCGCCCCAGATGGCACTGAGGTGGGAGTAGAGCAGTTTATTAGTCCATTCTCATGCTGCTAATAAAGATATACCTGGACTGGGTAATTTATAAAGGAGAGAGGTTTAATTAACTCACAGTTCAGCATGGCTGGGGAGGCCTCAGGAAACTTACAATCATAGCAGAAAGAGAAACAAATGCGTCCTTCTTCACATGGCGGCAGCAAGGAGAAGTGCCAAGCAAAAGGAGAAAAAGCCCCTTATAAAACCATCAGATCTTGTGAGAACTCACTATCATGAGAACAGCAGCAAGGGGGTAATGGCCCGCATGATTCAATTATCTCCCACCTAGTCTCTCCCATGACACGTGGGATTATGGGAACTATCATTCAAGATGAGATTTGTGTGGGGACACAGCCAAACTATATCAAGCATCATATGGGGACATAAGTGAAAGAAAAGGAATCAAAGGACCGGCTAGGGAGGGGCTTATCACTCTTCACAGGCCAAGTCTTCTTTACTCTGCAAAGCATCTTAAACCACTATTAACCCTCTGAGTGTGGATCTATAAATTCCTAAACTTGATGTGAATTTGGAGAACAATGCATGTCACTGGATGGAGGTAACATTTCTATGGGAAGAATGGGCTTTTATTGGAAGTGAAATTGGGCCATTTAGATGGGAACCCTCAATGCCAAGAAGCCCTCACTGTGCATATTAATAGACTTCTAGATGAAGAGGGGTCCATTTTCCTGCCAGCAGAGTCACTTGTTTAAGGAGAAAAGGTCTTCCAGAGCAACTGTGATGGAATTCCTCAGAACGCCGGCTGAAGTGATGGGCAACCCAGGCCTATTTTGTTTCAATGAACCCTGAAAGCCTCAGAGGAAGGAGCTCACTACCCTCATCTGAGGAGGCAGGGAGTGAAGTCAGACCCAATGGCAAAGCCACCGGCAAACACAGTTCAGTGTCTGTGACACCCAGGGACTCTTTGTGAAATTAAATGACACATCTGGTGGAACCAGCCCCAGCTCCTGGGTGCTCCTGGAGGAGGCCGCTGCTCTCAGCCCTGATAAGATGCTATCAGCAGGCCCCTCTAAGTACATTAAGCCCTTTAAGCAGATCCCTGGGCAATTACCATAAACAGTGAAAGATACGGCCTCTATTGATGGGAGAGTAATATGGAACACGAGGCCATTGATTTTTTTTCTGCGTCTTATTTCTGATTATAAACTTGTTCTGCAGCCACCTGAGGTTGGTTGGTTTGCCATCATGCTGGACAGTTATTGAGAATATATTTGGATACAAATGTTTCAGAAGAGAGTCCTGCTTTTTAATTTACATGTATGTTTGTGGTTTGGATTTTTTTGTTTTTTGTTTTGTAGAGATGGGGTGTGTTTGTTTTTCTCACTAAAGTGCTAGAAGAACTTGTGAGCATTAATGGCTTTATCCAAAGGTTCTTAAGTGCCATATAGTAACTACCATGTATTATGTGCCTGCTGTATTCCAGGCACCGAATGAGGCATTACCTAGATAGGATAATTCAATTCTCACAAAATTATACCTAAGGCAAATATGCCATCCTCACACCCCGGATGAGAAAAACCAATGTCCAGAATGATTGGGAAACTTGCCCAGGCTCACCCAGATAATAAGTGGTGAAGAAGGGAATGAGACCTAGTAGATATTCATATAGTTCTATATAATTTTAAAGGTGATTTTACCTGTATTCTATTAATTATTTAACAATTACTCATTGCAGAGATACTGGATAAGTAGAAATCAGAGTATTCAAACTTTAATTGTATAGAAAGATGAATGAAGAAAAACGGAAGACAGAATGATGACACAGGTCTCTAGCCTGGAGCACTAAGAGGATGCTAATGCCTTTAACCAAGTCCAGGGAAGAAAGAAAATAAACAAAGAGCAAGAGGTGTGAAATGACAAGTTCCATTTCAGACAGTTTAATTTTTAAAAATACACTTTTACATTATTAAACTAATATAAATAAAAGAAATATTATTCTAGGCCAGCTGTGGTGGCTCATGCCTGTAATCACAGAACTTTGGGAGGCTGAGGTGGGAGGATTACTTGAAGTCAGGAGTTCGAGGACAACCTGGGCCACATAGCAAGACCCCATCTCTGAAAAAAATTTAAAAATGTTCTAAAATTCAGTGCCTATTTAAGAGATATTATTTTAATATATTTATTAGTTATTCTATATAATATAAAACACATATAAATGTATCTATCATATACTTATATAATACATATTTGATATCTTTATTATTGTTACTAAAGCAATATAAAAGAAAATTGAGAAGTGGGAAGACGGAGAATAATAAATTATCCACAATGTCACCATTTCAGCCCAATTGTCCTCCATTTTTTATTGCTATATTTTTATATACATCTTTTTGTTTATAACTGCAGTGGGAGTGCATATCACATGATGGTTTTTTCTTTTCATCATGTGATGTTTCAGAGACATTGCTACATAATCTTCATATTTATTATTTTTCATGTATCCCTCCCATCCCATCCAGAGGATATACTATTACTGACTTAACCGCTTCTTTTATTGTTTGGGCAATTAACTGACTTATGACTTTCTGCTATTTTAAATCACTTTGTGTTGAATAAATTCATGTACTCTCCTTAAGGGGCTCAGATGCCCAGAAATAGGATTCTGGATGGGTTAGATTCTGTTTATTTTTGATGCTGGTGAATTCCAAGAAAACATTTATTGGACATGTGAATTCTGAGTCCAGCATTCCAGAGAAAAGTCAAGACTAGAGATCCAGCTCTGGGTGTAGAGACACAGCTTTTGGAGAAAGGTGCAGCCAAGGCGTGGTAGGAGTTCTAAAACATGACGGCTACTTCTTTGATCCTTCTCCCAATGACAGGGGCAATCTATATCCCCCAACCATGAGTCCGGCAGGATTTGTAGTTGCTTTGAAGGAAAGATTTTTATGGCTGGAGAAGAAGCATGTCTTACAATGGCAGGGAGCAGAGGACACTGTGGAATGTCCAAGGCTCTATCATGAAAGTCTACAGCGCATCCACCTGCTTCTCCTTGTGTGCTCACTCTGGAATTTCCCAGTTGCCATGCTGTGAGAAGCCCTAGTCACAAGGAGGGACCACAGGTAGGTGCTCTGGTTGAGTTTCAGATTAGACAAGACTTCATGTTATCCCAGTCCAAGACCCAGACCTGTGAGTGAAGAAGCGTTCAGAAAATTCCAGTCTTCCTCCATTGGAAACACATCCCAGCCATCCAACACATTCCTGACCAGGGCCCATAGAACACAGAAGAGATGCAAGCAGTCCCTGCTATGGTCTGTTCAAATTCCCGACCACAGAATGCGAAAGTGTAACCAAATGGTTGGTGTATCATGACTCCCAGCTTAGGGAGGTTTGATAGGCAGCAATAAACCAGAGGTTAGTTTGGTACCAGGAAGGGGTCGTCTCCTCCATAACAAAAAGTGAAACTTGCAGCATTGGGTTTGGAGCACAGTGATGGACAGAAGCCAAACAGTCCTCCTGGAGGCTATCAATGAGGGCTTGAAGGATAGTGAAGACACTGATGTTGGGAGTTAAGAAAGGAGCCATTGTTACATAGCGGCAATGCCTTCTGCAACACTGTCCCGTGGAAAAAGAGCTTCACAAACTCAACCACAAAGATAAAGGAGAATTTCAGGAGAGTGTGGAAGAGTTGCCTAGCTTTCAGCACTCTAAAATAAGATGAGGGAGTAAGAGAGATAAACGAAATAATGAATTACTCCATAATTTGGAGAAAATGTATAATTCAGAGGAAATGTAAATAGAAGGAAATGTAACTGATAACAAACTTGAAGGGACTGTAACAGAGAGCAGAGTCCTCAAAATAAGAAATGGACTGGGCACAGTGGCTCACGCCTGTAACCACAGCACTTTGGGAGGCCAAGGTCGGAGGATTGCTTGAGACTAGGAGTTCTAAATCAGCCTGGGCAACAAAGCAAGATCATGTCTCTATGAAAAATAAAAATAAAAATAAAAAAATAGCCAGGCATGGTGGCGCACGCCAATAGTTCTAGCTTCTCGTCTCAGGAGGCTGAGGCAGGTGAATCACTTGAGCCTGGGAGTTGGAGGTTTCAGTGAGTTACTTTCCCTACACTGCATCCCAGCCTGGGTTACAGAGGAAGACATTGTCTCAAAAAGGAAGGGAAGGGGAGGGGAGGAGGGGAGGGGAGGGGAGGGGAGAGGAGGGGAGAGGAGGAGAGGGGAGAGGAGGAGACGGGAGGGGAGGAGAGGGGAGGGGAGGGGAGGGGAGAGCCAACCTCAGGGCAAAGATAAAATCCAAGGCCTTTTCAAGAAAATATGGCCTCAGGGTAAGGATGAATTCCTTACCTACAGAATTCCTGAGAATAATAAAATGGTTATATTATGCCACTAAATTTGAGGTGGCTTTTTATGCAGCAAAAGGTACCTGAAACATGCACAAATGAAATTCTCAGAAGAGAGGCATCACAGATGGAAAAGGAGAAACTGAGGCCCCAGAGAACAAGGAGAAAAAAGATATTTAATAAGCAGAATGAGAAGAGATATTCTTAAAGGAATCAATTACTCATTATCACAAAGTGGAATATAACTTCTTTCACTGCGTGTAATTATTTTGACAGTCATCCATTTTATTTCATGTATTTAAGTGTATGGGTGTAGCACGATTTGGTTATCCATTCACTCTTTGAAGGACATTGGAGTTCCTTCCAGGTTTTAGAGATAAGGAATAATGCTGCTAAAAGCATTCATGCACAGGTTTTTGTGTGAACCTAAGTTTTTATTTATCTAAGATAAATCCCTAGGCATGATATTGCTGCGTCATAAGGGATGCGCATGTTTACCTTTGTAAGAAACTGTCAGACTGTTTCCCAGAGCAGCTGGACCACTTTGCATTCCCACCAGCCGTGGAAGAGGATTCCGGTTGCTCCACATCCATCATCACTTGGCACCCTCAGTGCTTTTCATTTTCGCTGTTCTAAGAGGTGCGTAATGGCATCTCATTGTGTTCATTTGTACGTTCCTAATGACTAATGATTTTTTCATCGGCTTACTTGCCTACCTTTTATCTTCTTGGTGAAGCTTCTGTTCAAATCTTTCATGCATTTTTAAATTAGCTTGTCTGCTCCCTTATTGTTGAGTTTTGAGAGTTCTTTATTCCAGATATGTATTTTTTGTCTGATACATTATTTGCCAACATTTCCTCCCAATCTGTAGCTTGTCTTTTCAGTTTCTTAAGTGTGTTCTTCGAAAAGCAAAATGTTTTTACCTTTCATGAAATCCAACTTATCCTTTTTTTTTTTTTTTTTTGGCGAGAGGGCTTACCTACAATGGATCTGAATGAGGAAACTGGGGAAGGAGAGGAGCTGCTGAATCTATTCTGTATCCTGTTTGTGGGAGTAGTTATGAGAATCTATGCATACATGAAGACACACTGGACTATACACCAAAAAATGTGAATGTAAATTCTTAAAAAATCTCTTTTACATCTACTCATATATGGCGGAGAAAAGACTGTACCTGAAATAAATCAGAGCTTTCCAATGCATAAAATCTTATTTTTTAATTAGAGAAAATATGCAACAGAACATAAGTCTACAAGCATGAAAGTGACATACGTGTATATCTTAACTCTCTGCATTTTTAACACAATTTATATATTGATTTTATGCTAATTTCAGCAGTTGACCAATAGCAAAAGAATTTGTTCTTTCAGGAATTTTGCCCAACAAAAAAGATGCTGAAGTATTACAGATGCCAGTGTTTCATCTGTACCCAGGTATGATGGAGCACAAGGAAAATGACTGTGGAGACTAGTCCATTGCAGATTGCATAGCAACAGATGAATTCATAACAGGGCTCTAAGTACCCCAAAACATTTAGGACCATTCGAAACTATTCAGATTATTGACTCCACCTCCAGATAAACAAGATCAAACAACCTGGTCTTTTTTTCCTCTGCCTTTGTGACTAACCAAAGCCTGAAGTTCTCAGCAGTGCTTTCCTAATTGGCTTCATTGTTTGGTTATTGTGCTTAGGGCAGTTAACATTTGCATTTCCAATGGACCATCCTGACATTTCAGTTCTCTTTAAATGACCCTTAATGGTTTTTTATTTTTTTTATTATTATTTTTTTTAAAGATGCAGTTTCGCTCTTGTTGCCCAGGCTGGAGTGCAGTGGCGCCATCTTGGCTCACTGCAAGTCCCGCCTCCCAGGTTCAAGCAATTCTCCTGCCTCAGCCTCACAAGTAGCTGGGATTACAGGGCCACCACATCCAGCTAATTTTTTGCATTTTTAGTAGAGACAGGGTTTCGCCCTGTTGGGCAGGCTGGTCTCGAACTCCTGACCTTAGGAGATCCACCCGCCTCGGCCTCCCAAAGTGCTGGGATCACAGGCATCAGCCACCGCACCCAGCAGTGCAAGTTTTTGTTTGTTTTTTGGGGGTTTTAAATTTTATTTTATTTTATTTTATTATTATTTTTTTTATTGGTGGTTTTTTCTTTTTTTTCCTTACAGACCTCAGAAGGTGCAGATATTGAGGGTTTCTGCACGTATTGGGAGACATACATTCATTCTCATTCTGCCATGAAAGACGCAGAGGTGATACTGGGAGCTAACCAGAGTAAACTTCTGACACTTTATTGTTTACACCCAGCATTTTCCCATTTGTATGGCTTTTCTTACAGGATTTCCTCCTCTGGAACTCTCTCTCTCTCAACGGTTTCTGTGCCCCACACCACCACCCTTGATTTCACAAGCTATGATAAAGTGTCCCCTCTGCCCCAAAAGACTGCTACATCATTGGTACCACCATCATTTTAGCACTAATTACGTTCTCCTTCATATGTTGTTTATTACACATTGATCTCTAGCTCCGTTCCACTGCAGCTTCTAGTAGAAAAGATCACGTCTTATTCAGTTTCTCTCTCAAAGGGCTTTGAACATCTGCAGACGCTTTCATCTAGTCTGTAGCTTGTGTTTTCATTCTCTTCACTGTGTTCTTCAAGAAGCAAACGTTTTAGCTGTGACGAAGCCCCATTTATCATTTTTTCTTCTTTCGTGGATAATGTTTCTTGTGTTATATCTAAGAACTCTTTGCCAAATCCTAGGATTCAAGATGGGGAAAACATCTATGTACAAAAGGTTAACATGAAGCAATGGGGGGAGGTGGCAGAGTGAGGATCGTTTGATATTCTCTTCGTGGTGGGGGTTAAAATTTCATAAAACTCATGGAACTGTACACCAAAATATTTATGTATCACTTTCTGAAGTGCTAAAAGAATGTTTGCTTGATTTGTTTGTATTTTTTTTTATTATTTATTTATTTATTTATTGAGACAAGGTCTCACTCTGTCGCCCACCCTGGAGTGTAGTGGCACTATCTCACTTCACTACAACCTCTGTCCCCGAATTCAAGCGATTCTCCTGCCTCAGCTTCCCAAGTAGCTGGGATTACAGGCACCCACCACCATGCCCGGCTATATTTTGTAGTTTTAGTAGAGACGAGGCTTCACCATGTTGGCCAGGCTGGTCTTGAACTCCTGACTTCAGATGATCTGACCGCCTAAGTCTCCCAAAGTGCTAAGATTACAGGCGTGAGTCACTGTGCCTGGCTGCTTGGTTTGTATTATCAAGGAAAATATTTTTGCTAAATTATCCTAGGAACACACTTTTCTAGATACAAGTCACATTCTTGTTACCCCAGCAAGCTAAGGGAATGGAGTAAAATACCATCACTCAATCAGCAATATAGATGAAGGATCTACTTTGTACCAAAGGGCTTTTCTTCCTTTCCTTTTCAGATGACCCTCAGTTGCAACTGGCTACGTCTCCAGTGACATGTGAACCATAATAAAGAGCGGAATAAAAAACTGTGACTCATCTTTGGAGGTTCTCTATTTTCCCCCTTACTTTTGAGTGATAGAAAAAGTATCCCGCCCGGGCATGGTGGTTCGTGCCTATAATCCCAGCACTTTGAGAGGCCGAGGGGGGTGGATCACCTGAGGTCAGGAGTTCGACACCAGCCTGGCCGACATGGTGAAACTCCGTCTTTACTAATAATACAAAAATTAGCTGGGCGGAGTGATGAGTGCCTGTAACCTCAGCTACTCGGGAGGCTGAGGCAGGAGAATTGCTTGGAGCCAGGAGGCGGAGGTTGCAGTGAGCTGAGATCGCGCCATTGCACTCCAGCCTGAACGACAAGAGTGAAACTCCATCAAAAAAAAAAAAAAGATAAAAGAAAAAGAGAGAGAGAGAGGGAGGGAGGAAAAGAAAGAAAGGAGGGAGGGAGAGAGGGAGGGAGGGAGGAAGGAAGGAAGGAAAATATCCCATCCTATGGTCTGTCTATATTGTTAGCTTCTTCTTGGAAAGGAGAGTGGCTTGGACACAAGAAAAGGGAGAAAGAGAGTACTACCTTCTCTTCCTCCTCCCTCCTTTAAAGGCTGCCTCTGAAGGAATGTGGGCTCTCTCTTCCCCAAGGTGCCTGCAGAAGGTACAGCAGGATACTTCAGTTCTGATCTATCTCGTAGAGGCCATGCATCCCTATTATCTATCTCCTGGCTTCCTGCACACCTTTTGGAATTACATCTGCAGTGCCCTACTGGAGATGTCCATATCCACAAAGCAGGAAATGCTGATGGGCTCCCAAATTCTACTTATGAAAAGGAATTTATTGCCCCTGAATTCAAAGCTTGCTGGTTCTCCACAATAAAGGCTTTCTCCATTCCCATGGCTGTGTGCCAATAAGGAAATAGGACAAGATTTATGAGCATTGCCCCAAACTTGCCACAGCAGGGTTAAAACAATTTTGTTTAAAAAAAAAAAAAAAAAAAGATTAAAAAGCAGAAGAAATGGTCTTGAGTGAACACAGATTTGCCGATGATTCAATCACTTTTTATTTTAAGGCAAGGTATCTTTCTTGAGAGCGAATACATGAACCATTCCTCCGATGTCTACAGTCACTCTGTTCTGAGGAACAAGGGCCCAGGTGGAGTGCCATCACGGGAAAACAGACTACTCAGAAATGTCACATTGACTGACACGTATGATTGATTTATGACATGTACATTGCCTTAAGGTCTCTGGGCTCCTGCGCAAAACCTAAACTCATAACAATTAAGCTAAGTCCTTTAATTAGTAAGGTAAATTAAAGATTCAATCTTCAATCAATCTAGAAGAGACTTCAGAAGGGCTCTATGTAAGAGGCACTTACACCTTATCCCTAATAAATTATATACAGTTCTCTGCAGCATTATGTATGCCACCCTTTTCTAAGTGGCTTCAGCTGTGAACCTACAGCTCTGTGACAATATAAAGCCAATTAGCCTTAGACAGTAGTGGAGTGAAATTCCAATTACAAACTTTTTACAGCCTAGCAAAGCACCCCCTGAAAAGTTACAGAAACCCCAGATAGATCTAGGTCTCTGCTTAGCAACAGTTAACAGTGCAGGGACTATCACACCAATTTCCAGCTTTTTGTCTATCGTGATTTTACATGTCTGAGAGTGGCAGGGAAAAGTGGCATTCACTGCCAAACTGTTTCTAAGAACAGACAGTTTACATGGAAAGTAAAATTTAAAATAAATAAGATAATACTGCATTGCAAGGAGCTTGAAAAAAACAAAAACAAGTAAGCAAGTTGAACTTTTTTACACAAGCATCAATATGTTTGATGCTTTTGTTTTCTTAAGAGCAAAATCGTAGTTAGTTAATATCATTTACCTCGCCAAACTATATATATATATGAAAAGAACATCCAACTTAATTTACCTGAAATGTACATTTTCAGAGGTTTCATCACTAAAAAAAAATTAAAAATTGAGGGGCCAGGCACACTGACTCAAGTCTGTAAACCCAGCACTCTGGGGGCTGAGGCGAGAGGATCGCTTTAGCTCAGGAGTTTGAGACCAACCTGGGCAACATGGAAAGACTCTGTCTTTACAAAAAAATATAAAAGCTAGCTAGGCATGGTGATCCACACCTATCCTCCCAGCTACTCGGGAGGCTAAGGTGGGAGGATTGCTTGACTCCAGGAGGAGGAGGTTGCGGTGAACTGAGATCACACCACTGTATTCCAGCCTGGGCAACAGAATGAGAGTCTGTTAAAAAAATAAAAATTTTAAAAAATTTAAATTTAAATTTAAAAAACCTGAGAAATTCACAATAAACAACAATTGAACTCAGCTATCAAAGGAGGCCCAAACAATAAAATAAGTCATTTATTCCATCTTTTGCCAATCCAATGTATGTATGAAAAAAGATGAAGCATAGGGGAGAAAAGTATTTACAAGGTCAGATAGCGTGAAAGGCATAGAAATTGCATTGTACGTAAGTATTCGTTTATTCAGTAACTGTACACAAAGTGCGTATTCATTCGTTCAGTAACTACACACAAAGTGCTTTCCACATGCAAGGTCTTTTCCAAGCACTGAGCCAGGAAGACAGCTTTGATTCCCTGCCTTCTCCACTATTCCACACTGAGTCAAAGTATGAGATTTTTGATCAGTAATTGTCCACCTTGGCCAGGCATAGTGGCTCATGCCTGTAATCCTAACACTTTGAGAGGCCAAAGAGGGAGGGTTGTTTGAGGCCAGGAGTTCAAGAGCAGCCTGGGCAACAGAGCAAGTCCTCATCTCTATTCTTTTATTAAAATAATAATAAATATCATTCCATTATAAAGATACATGTACCTGTATGTTCATTGCATCACCATTCACAATAGCAAAGACATGGAATCAACCCAAATGCCCATCAATTATAGACGTGATAAAGATACATAGACACTACGGAATACTATGCAGCCATAAAAAGGAGCAAGATGGTGTCCTTTGCAGGGACATGGATGGAGTTGGAAGCCATTATCCTCAGCAAACTAGCATGGGAACAGAAAACCAAACACTGCGTGTTCTCAGTTACAACTGAGAGCTGAACAGTGACAACACATGGACACAGGGAGGGGAACAACACACACTGGGGCCTCTCAGGAGAGGACAGGGGGTTGGAGAACATCAGGAAAAATAGCTAATGCATGCCAGGCTTAACACCTAGGTGATGGGTTGATAGGTGCAGCAAACCACCATGGTACATGTTTACCTAAGTAAGAAACCTGCACATCCTGCATATGTACCCTGGATCTTAAAATAAAATAAAATAAAATAAATATGGTTTAATAATAAAAAATGACAATAATAAGAACCATCCGCCCGAAGAGCTGAACAATCTAATTACCAAGCCAAGCATGATAAGATGCTTTATTTCTATCTTTTAAGTATTTACCATGCAAAACTTTACTGCTAAACTGGAATGAATGAACACTGACTACATTTTTATACATCTGAAAACTCTACCACACCCCTAAAGATAGAGGGAAACACCCTTGCATATTGTAAAATCAAAGATAGGAATTGCTGCCCTAAACAAGAAAATGCTTATGGAACCTGACTAGATGGCTGCAGTACCTATAGGGGGAGAAAACCATTCACCAATAAATCCCAATCTTCGTCCTACTTTCCATGTCAATGAAATGATGGAATAATAAAATATACCCAGAGGTCTATATTCTGCTACTACCAGGTTAGTCTACAGAGATGTGAAACTAATCTTTTCAGAACAGCCTCGACAACAGGAAAAGATTGCCCCAGAAAATACTCAGAAAGGTCCTGCTAAAATAGATGCCAGTTTTTCTGAAACTGTTGTTAGATGCTAGAAATAGCAATGGCCTCCCACTCACAAAAATTCTTTCAAGGAATCTGATGGGATGTGACAAACTCCAGTTGTCTTACATGTCTGCCACGTGCATCTCCACCTAAAATTGCCCCATTATGAATTGGTTCTTCTTCCCTTGTCTCTCCCTATCTCAGTGATGGCATCGTTTACTGGTAACCTCAATCAAAACATGGGTGTAATCTTAAGCTCCTCTCTCTCTTTAACTCCTTATCTAAACTCTCACCTACACTCACACCCATCATCAAATTCTGTCAGATTTGATTCTGCCTCCCAAGTGCGTATCAGATCTATTCCACTCCCCCCTCCTGCTCTCACTGTGGGTTCTCTGCCACTAGCTGAGCAACTACCTGTCTCTCTACAATGGCCATCTCTTCCTAACTGTTCTTCTTGTTGTGAATCTTGTCACTTCACGCCTAAACTCCCCGCCATGTTGCCCACCTCACACCCAACTCTTTTTGGTGCCGCTGTTGAAGATTTTGTTTTTCTTTTTCTTTTTTTTCTTTGAGACAGAGTCTCACTCTGTCACTGAGACTGTAGTGTAGTGGTGGGATCTTGGCTCACCGCAACCTCCACCTCCCGGGTTCAAGCTGATTCTCCTGTCTCAGCCTCCCAAGTAGCTAGGATTACAGGCGTGTGCCACCACACCTGGCTGGGTTTTGTATTTTTAGGAGAGACAGGGTTTTACCACGTTGGCCAGGCTGGTCTCAAACTCTTGACCTCAAGTGATCCACCACCTCGGCCTCCCAAAGTGCTGGGATTGCAGGCTTGAGCCACCATGCCCAGTCAAAGATTTTAAAATTCTAATTATAAACTGAGAGCAGGGGCTCATCCCTGTAATCCCAGATACTCAAGAGGTCAAGGCAGAGAGTTATTGAGTCCAGGAGTTTGAGATCAGCCTGGGCAACACATAGAGCAAGACCCCATTGCTAATATATTTATTATATATTTACTTATATTTAGATACACCTAAATATATATATGAAAATTCTAATTATGAAAGTAGTGTATATACTCACTGTAGAAAATTTGGAAATTATCCTAGAGCATAAAGAAGAAAATTTTAAAATACCCAGTTATACCTTCCAAAGTAACCACAGATTTTTGAAAATCTCTTTAAAAATAATACAATCAAGATGCCTAAATAGTGACCACAGAAACTACTGGTTCTACTGCAGTGATTCTCTAACCTGATGATTCACCTAGCTTATATGAAAATGTAAGATTGGGACAGAGAGCAATTCTTTCTTTTCTGCTTAGAGGACTTTAATTTTGCAATACATTACCTTCACTCTTCTCACCCTGTCAGTTTTGTGTATATTTGCTTGAAATAAGAATGGCATTGAATATGCTTTATAATTTGGGAATTATTCTTATCTGGAGAGACAGAAGAAATTTTTAAAAACTGATTAAAAGATATTAAGGAAGACAAAATTGAGATTGCTAAGAAGAAAAATTAAATCAAAGATGTCTATTGCAGTTAACAAACGATCCGCAAATCTGAATGGCTTTTAACAATGAAGGTTTGCTCCACACTTCATGCCTGCTATGGGCAGCTGGCACTCTGCTCTGTAAGACTTCACTTTAGCACCCGGACTAATGCAGTAGCCTCTGTCTGAATATTGACAATCACTTAAGGGAGGGAAAAGACAATATGGTGAATCATGCCTGGCTTTTAGAACTTCTTTCCAAAAGTGTGTCACATCTTATTGGCTGCAGCAGGCACATGGCCAAATTCAACACTGATAGAATAGAAAAGTTTAATTCTGCCTTGGGAGAAGCAGCAAATATTGGTAAACATACAGACTACTCCACCTGCCTGAAACTACTGTGGTCTAATCTGTTATGGAAGGTCTTGACACTGCAATAAGACAAGAAAAATGAATAAGGAGTGTAAATTTTGTAAAGAAGATAAAACATTATTGCCAACAGATGATTTATCTAGAAAACCTAAGAGGATCAGCTGAAAATTATTATAATAACTAAGAAAGTTTAATAAGATGGCTAATAATAAAATACACAAATATTAACAGTTTTCTTACACACAGTAATAACAAGTTTAAAAACTAATTGTAATTCCTTATTTTCAATAGGGAATTAAAATTCAAACCCCAAATTTTATTTAGTATATCTTTTAGTATAAAATATTATATTAGAAAGTATATAAAAATAAATGTATTATATGTATTATATTTATATTTTTAATAATACATACTATTGATTTTTAAGCACTTTACTTATATGTTACTTAATTATCATAACCTTTTTTTTTCTTTTTAGACAGAGTATTGCTCTGTTACCCAAGCTGGAGTGCAGTGGTATGATCTCGGCTCATTACAACCTCCGCCTCCTGGGTTCAAGCGATTCTCCTGCCTCCAAGCAATTCTCCTGCCTCAGCCGCACCACCATGCCTGGATAATTTTTTTGTGCATTTTTAGTAGAGACGGGATTTCATTCTGTTGGCCAGGTTGGTCTCAAACTCCTGACCTCGTGATCCGCCCACATTTACCTCCCAAAGTGCTGGGATTACAGGCATGAGCCACCATGCCTGGCCATAATTACCATAACTTTTTAAATCTCTATTTTATACATGAGAAAGTTAGGCAAAAAGAGATTAAGTAACTTGCCAAAGTTTACACAGCTCAGAGCTGGTGAAGACAGGATTCAGTTCTATACACTACTGCCCCAGCTCTATGATCTTTAGGCTATGTTGCACTGTTTCTCATATCTACCTTAGAAAACATGCACACAGTGAAAGTATTTCATCCAGTTAGAGGGATTATTGTTTGTAACTTAATAGCACAAGATAAATGTTATAATAGCTTTAATTAGGTATGTCCCTAACAAGATAGTCAGTTTAATTTGAATCATACCCTTCATTTTACTCATATTGATAAAAAGGCAAAAATAAGTTATCCCGTTAATACAGAAATAACAGAACTAAGAACAGGCTACATCCCTGGGTATATTAAATTATTTGCATTCTTTTTATCAAAAGGTTCCACCATCTATGAATCAATAAACTTTTTGTAAGGAAAAAAAAAAAGCACTTCTTTTTCACTTTTAAGTTCAACGGTACATGTGCAGGTTTGTTATGTAGGTAAGCTTGTGTCATGGGGGTTTGTTATACAGATTATTTTGTCATTGAGGTACTAAGCCTAGTACCCATCAGCTATTGTTTTTATCCTCTCCTCCCACCTTCCACACTCAAGTAGGCCCCAGTGTGTGTTGTTGCCCCGTCCACGTCTAGACGTGTTCTCATCACTCAGTTCCCACTTATAAGTGAGAACACGCAGTATTTGGTTTTCTGTTCCTGCGTTAGTTTTCTAAAGATAAAGGCCTCCAGCTCCATCCATGTTCCTGCAGAGGACATGATTCCCTGGTGAAAAAAGCACTTTTCATTTTACAGAACACTTGGGATGATAATAGGGAATGAGTTGTTGGTTTGTTTGTTATTAATTCCTGGGAGGACAGAAGGAAATGCTGCAGTAAAATCCACAATGGGGTGGACCCCGGCTTGCTGCCAATTGTGGTATCATTCCCATTGGGAATCTTGGCAAAGTAAAAAGGGATCCAGGAGGAACCGCGGTATGGAGGTGTTGTGTCAGGTCAGTCCCACCTGTCGTGTAGCAGGGTTCAGGATAAATTCCACAGTATCCACGGGCATAGGCTTTACTGGGAAGATGAAAATGTATAAGGCTGAATCAGCAAGAGAAGAGAAAGCAGAAATCCTCTGATTCCTGTAGGAAGATGGAGGACCCAAAGGGCTTCTGGTTCCGCAGTGTGGGTCTGGGTTCCACTAGAGGACTACGGCTCCTCTCATTCAAGCTGTTTATAGGGCAGAAATGAGAAAGCAGCCTGGTCAGTGGGGCAACACACAAGCTACTCGGAAATCAGCAGCTCAGAGTTCAGTTGCCAGCTGTTTAGGAGATTTGCCTGGTAATTCCAGCGGCCCAGCACCTGAAGTCCATAGGGTAAATAGGATTGTGTAGCATACTTGCTTCAGGAGGGACCTTGGGTCCAGTGCACAGCTGAGTTTAAATGCAGCCCCCTCCCATTGAGAGAAGGGAACATCTCCGTGTCTCAGACAACTTTCTAATCAATACAGAATGAATTCTTTTCAGAAAACTGTGTTTACGGAATCACGGGTAGAAAGGGAACTTGAAGGTCTTGGCTTGAAGATATACCAGGTCAGATTTTTAAAATGTGTTGCCCAGTAGATTTCAATCTAACGAGAACCCCTAATTTAAAACATAAATAGCCAGTCTTTATTATTCTGCAGTGTTTCAAACAATATATTAATTGCCTGATATCCATTATTTTATTTGAGCCTCCTAATAACAGCATGACACAAAGTTTACAAAGATGAGTAAACTGTAGCTCAGGAAGACAAAATAACTTTTCTAATGTCACACATCTGGTATGTAGCAAGATGAAGATTTGAACTTGGACTAGAATGAGTCTTAAACCAGTTGTCTTAACCACTACCCTGCTCCATTCATCTCAAACTATTGATTACCCTTCTGGATTTATTTATAAGCTGAACTCACTACTTAATATTTCCATATTTGGTACATATCATAGTACCAAGCCCTTTAACATGTGCTTGTTGAATGGATAAATAATTGGCAAAAGACTAAATGAAGAAAAACTAGGATATTTTAAATTTACTGAATATACTCTCTCTAAATGTGTCTGCTTTGTTTTTGCTGCTTGTAAAAATTGCTTTAATATTTAGACTTAAAAATAATTCAGAGTCAAGCACAGTGGCTTGACTGTAATCCCAGCACTTTGGGAGGCCAAGGGGGGTGGATCACCTGAGGTCAGGAGTTCGAGACCAGCCTGACCAACATGGAGAAACCCCGTCTCTACTAAAAATACAAAAATTAACCAGGTGTGGTGGCATGCACCTATAGTCCCAGCTACTCCGAAGACTGAGGCAGGAAAATCACTTGAACCTGGGAGGTGGAAGTTACAGTGAGCTGAGATCATGCCACTGCACTCCAGACTGGGTGACAGAGTGAGACCATATTTAAATAAATAAATAAATAAATAAATAAATAAACAAACAAACAAACAAATATTCAGAGAAAGCAGAGTTTGTGTCAGATCAGTTACTATGAAGTAAATTTTGCCCAGTGCAACACTATCGATATCAGTGCAACAACGCAAGGGTCAAATGTTCATATATTTACTACAACACACAAGGGCATAAATGAAGACAGGAGGAATGGGAACAAGTTTTTTAAATCCTCTAAGTTAGACCGGTTAGAGGGAAACACACCTGAAATAAAAGGTAAAGTGATCTAGCACAAACTCGTTTTATGAATGTGAATTTTGGCAAAATATCAAGGTATTTGGAAACTGATCAAATTCCTTTTACCTCTAGGAAAGAACAGTAGGGAGGTATAATATCTTCATTAATCTAGAAGAACATATCCAAAAACCATCTGAAAATATCCATAATTTCTTGGATTATGCATGCAAATAATGGCTAAGAAAGTTTTTTTCTCCTATAATATTCTGTTTTACTTGGTGAGGGTTGAATGGAGGAACTGAGAGGAACCACAGATTTCTAAAGCAAATACAATCAGCGAAGGTGGGACTGGGCACAGTGGCTCACACCTGTAGTCCCAGCATGTTGGGGAGCTGAGGTGGAAGGACCACTTGAGGCCGGGAGCTCTAGGCCAGCCTGGGCAACACAGCAAGATTCCATCTCTATAAAAACAGAAAAATCAGCCAGGCATGGTGGCCCACAAGTGTAGTCCCAGCTACTCAGAGGCTGAGGTGGGAGGATTGCTTGAAGCCAGGAGTACCAGCCTAGCCTGGGCGATAGAGTGAGACCTTATCTCAGAAAAAGAAAGAAAGAAAGGAAGAAAGGAAGAAAGAAGGAAAGAAGAAAAAGAAAGGAAGAAAGAAAGAAAGAAAGAAAGAAAGAAAGAAAGAAAGAAAGAAAGAAAGAAAGAGAGAGAAAGAAAGAGGAAGGAAGGAAGGAAGGAAAAAAAGAAAGAGAGAGAGAGGGAAGGAAGGAAGGAAAAAAGAAAGCAAGAAGGAGAGGGAGGGAGGGAAGGAAGGAAGAGAGAGAAGGAAAGAAAGAAAGAAGAAAGAAAGAAAGAAAAGAGAGAAAGAGAAAGAAAGAAAGAAAGAGAAAAAGAAGGAAAGAAAGAAAGAAAGAGAAAGAAAGAAAAGAAAGAAAGAAAGAAAGAAAGGAAGAAAGAAAGAAAGAAAGAAAGAAAGAAAGAAAGAAAGAAAGAAAGAAAGAAAGAAAGAAAGAAAGAAAGAAAGAAGAAAGAAAGAAGGAAGACCGAGATGGGTGGATCACGAGGTCAGGAGATCGAGACCATCCTGGCTAACACGGTGAAACCCCGTCTCTACTAAAAAAATACAAAAAACTAGCCGGGAGTGGTGGCGGGCACCTGTAGTCCCAGCTACTCGGGAGGCTGAGGCAGGAGAATGGCCTGATCCCGGGAGGCGGAGCTTACAGTGAGCTGAGATCTGGCCACTGCACTCCAGCCTGGGTGACAGAGCAAGACTCTGAGAAAGAAAGAAAGAAAGAAAGAAAGAGAGAAAGAGAGAAAGAGAGGAAGGAAGGAAGGAAGGAAGGAAGGAAGGAAGGAAGGAAGGAAGG
>NC_037677.1:8305490-8325266 GCF_003255815.1 Theropithecus gelada | reverse complement strand
AAAGGAAGGAAGGAAGGAAGGAAGGAAGGAAGGAAGGAAGGAAGGAAGGAAGGAAGGAAGGAAGGGAGAAAGAAAGAGAGAGAAAGAAAGAGAGAGAGAAAGAAAAAGAAAGAAAGAGAGAAAGAAAAAGAAAGAAAGAGAGAAAGAAAGAAAGAGAGAAAGAAAGAAAGAAAGAAGAAAGAAAGAAAGAAAGAAAGAAAGAAAGAAAGAAAGAAAGAAAGAAAGAAAGAAAGAAAGAAAGAAAAGAAAGACAGAAAGGAAGGAAGGAAGGAAGGAAGGAAAGAAAGAAAGAAAGAAAGGGAGAGAGAAAGAAGGGAAAGAAAGACAGAAAGAAGAGACAATAAGCAAATATAAACTGTAGTGAGTTTCTGGAGAATTTCATCATGAACAAACGTGGAATTCCAATCTTTATTACCAAATGAAATTCTTCCTGGGTCACCCAGGGAAGTTGGATATTCGATGTTGGGTAGACACGGCTTAAGACTCAACGACTTTATCTATGAATCCTGTGAGTAACAAATAATAATAAGGGTAATGAATCTTTTCTACTTCACAAAGATGTTTTGCAGATAAACTAATTAATGATGACAAAGTGTTACCTCTTATTAAGTGTATTATGATCATTAAGTTCTCAGGATGAAGAGATACATCCTGAAATGTGACGTTCAGTAGGTGGCGTTCTCCCCTCTGGTTCTATGACAAATCTCAGCTGTGTTCTAGAGACCATCTCTGACACCTTGTTGCTTCTGACTGTCGAACCAATAGTATTTACTACGATTTTCCTCCAGATTCATGAAACACTTAGGGTCATAGCTATATTTGATTATGACTTGAATATCATTTGCATAAGCTTTGACATTGGCTCCATAAGTAATATAGTATGTCATCAAATCTATATTTTCAAGTATATTTCTATATATTATATTAATTCTAAATTGTATTAATATAAATAAAATAAATAAACTAAATTTGTAATTGTCATATAAAATATATTTGTGAATATATATATATAACAAAATATAAGAGTAGTCAGCACTTATGGAGCATTTAGTTAGGTACTACTTAATTGCCTTATATTGTTTTATTAAATCCATTCAACAGTCCTTTTTTCTTTAACACTGATAGAAAATTAATTTACTTTTTTTTCATTTCATATGAGCAGGAGCATTGAGTTCAACTTTCTTTTTACCTACTTTGGACTAATAAATACTCAAAACAACACCACCAGACTCCCTAAATACTTTGGTAATGGGCTGTTTCACTTCATCAGAACCATCTGAATAAATCTGCAGAGGCAATTTGTTTACAGATGCATCTGTCTCCAGTTTTCATTCACCTTCATTGAATCCACCAATCAATTTATCCCAACTTTTGGTTTAACACGATGAATGGATCTAGAGTCTTTGCATCTGCAATGAGCTCTTTAACTTAAGCCCATCTGATGTGGTTTGGATGTTTTGTGCCCTCCAAATCTCATGTTGAAATGTGACCTCCAGTGTTGGAGGTAGGCCTAGTGGGAGGTGTTTGGGACATGAGGGCAGATCCCTCATGAGTGGCTCGGTGCTGTCCTTACGTGAGGAGTTCCCAGGAGATCTGGTTGTTTAAAAGGACCTGGCTCTCTCTTGCTCTGCCTCCCGCCATGTGCTGCACCACGCCCCCTTTGCCTTCCACCATGATCATAAGCTCCTTGAGGCCTCACTGGAAGCCAGGCAGATGCTGGCACCATGATTGTACATCCTGCAGAACCGTGAGCCAAATGAGTCTCTTTTCTCTATAACTCACCCAGCCTCAGGTTCTTCTTTATGGCGATGCAAAATGGACTAATACAACATCTCTAGGGGATTTTTTTTAAATTTCACTTTACAGATGAGTCACTGAGAAGCAAAGATATTAAGCAACTTGCCCACAGTCACACAGTAGACTGGAGCCAAATTTGAACCCAGATTTGACAGTCTGAATCTAAACCCAGCCTCCGAACTGCTAAACCTCACTCCCTCCTGTACCACCTACACAAAATCTAATAGCCATGAGAAAATACAAAACATAATTTATTTTGAACACAGAATATAAAATTTACATTTCTTTTACGACAATGATCATGGAAAATTGTGATTGACATAGGCAAAAATGTGGTGATATTTTGGAACTATTGCCCTAAAAAAAGTTATAGTTAGATTGTTTGGATAACAAATAAGCTTTGTGTTTATATAGACAACTGTATGTTCTCCTACTGCTAAATTTATAAATGATGTTTCTATTTTTCTTGCCTATTAATTCAAAGAGTGTCTGTATAAGGAACAACTTGGGAGGGAGGAGTAGCCAGAAATGGATTGTTGGCTTCAGAACTTCTGGATGAAGTTTCCTGGAGATAATGACAATGCCAAGCCTCTGTACTTTTCCTCTCCAGGTGGGGAGTTTGGCCTTAGGACATTGTTTAGGTGATGGAACTTATTGGCAAGTGAACACAGAGAAGTGAGTGCAGACGATTTCAGAATGCCTGATTCCACTGTCTTCTCACCTTGAGTATTCTAATCTTACTAGCGTCATTTCGACCATCAACCTTGATATATACTACTGAATTATTATGTAGCCTTCCCCAATAAAACTAGAACACAAATTTTGATTCAGGTTTTATTTGTTTTTTTCCCCCAATATAGAATATGATCAATAACTAAAAAAAAAAATCCCAAATATATGGGCTCTGACATGTCCTAAGAATACAGGAATCACTGTAAATTGTTTTTAAAAGATAATATTTCGTTATAACTGCAGATTTTTTTAAGTTCATGAAGTGGTAGGCTTCTGAAAGATGTACCAGGAAAAAAAAGTAATGGTTCTTGTCCTCATAGAAAACTCACTGGGGCCTGATTGAGAGTGGAGGGTAGAAGATCAAAAAACTACCAACTAAGTACTATGCTCTTTGCCTGTGTGACAAAATAATCTGTACGCTAAATACCCACAACACACAATTTACCCATGTAACAAACCTGCACATGTATCCCCTGAACCTAAAATAAAAGTTGAAAGAAAAAAAAAAAAGAAAAACTTAATTGCAGACTCAACGAAATTGGAAAAGTAGTCCCAATTTTAAAGAAAACCAGGAAACTCCGCGGTTCCTGCTTTTTTTGTTGCTTTTTCAATGATGACTGATAGAATTCTTGCTGTCTATAACGGAAAAGCCTAGACCATACTGAAGTAAGGTGGGATTCTGCAGCTCAGACATGAACTCGTCTGTTTATTTTTTCCTTTCTCTTTTGTGCCTTCTGCAGGGCTGGCTCATCCCACAGCACCCTACATGTCCCCAATAGGGCCACCCCTCCTTCCAGACTACAAGTTTTCTTATTTATGGCCACAGGAAAGGGGGTCGGTTTTATCTTTAAAATAAAAATAATCTGGGCATGGTGATGCACGCCTGTGGTCCCAGCTAGCGGGAGGCTGAGGCGGAAGAATTACTTCAGCCCAGGAGTTTGAGGCTGCAGTGAGCTATGATCGCATCACTGCTCTCCAGCCTATGAGAGAGTGAGAATTAATTAGTTTAAGTTAACTAATTAGTTAAAAATAAATAGGACTCAATCAAAAAATGTAAAAGATGGAGAAAAGCAAAAAATAACTGAAATGCATTTTAAAATGCAAATTATATAGATAGGCGGAATATGTTGGTTTTCATAAAATAGGTCAGAATACTGTAAGAGCCATAATTGTGGATAACAGGGCTATAATGGGTCACTAAGGAAAAAATCAAAGATACTAAGAGAAGTTTCCGGTTTTCGCAGGGGGAGTGGAGGTCGATTTTGCAAACAGTCTCTCTTGGGAAGCATCCTTTTGGCGGCTGCCATGTAGCATTGGATTTCTTGTTCTTTTTTTTTTTTTTTTTTGGACTTTTTAAAACTTTTACTTTAGGTTCAGGAGTACATGTGCAGGTATGTTACGGAGGTAAACTGTGTCATGGGGGTTTGTTGTCATGGGGGTTTGTTACGTAGGTAAACTGTGTCCTGAGGGTTTGGTGACTATTTCATCACCCAGGTATTAAGCCTAGTACCCATTAATTATTTTTCCTGATCCTCTCCCTCCTCCCACCCTCCACCCTCCGATAGGCCCCAGTGTGTGCTGTTCCCCTCTATGTGTCCGTGTGTTCTCACCATTTAGCTCCCACTTATGAGTGAGAACAGCAGCATGGCATTTCTTTCCTTCCTTCCTTCCTTCCTTCCTTCCTTCCTTCTTTCTCTCTCTCTCTCTCTCTCTTTCTTTCTTTTCTTTCTGTCTTTCTTTTTTTGACAGAGTCTTACTCTGTCGCCCAGGCTGGAGTGCAGTGGTGCCATCTGGGCTCACTGCAACCTCCGCCTCCCAGGTTCAAGCGATTCTCCTGCTTCAGCCTCCTTGAGTAGCTGGGACTGCAGGTGCCCGCTACCACCCAGGCTAATTTTTGTATTTTTAGTAGAGACGGGGTTTCTCCATGTTGGCCAGGCTGGTCTCGAACTCCTGACCTCAGGTGATTCGCCCGCCTCGGCCTTCCAAAGTGCTGGGATTACAGGCATGAGCCACCGCGCCCAGCCAGCAGGGCATTTCTTACTGTATCTAGGATTGGTGAGATGGCTTCTGGATATGATCCTTTTGCTGAGGGGGGAAAAAAAATGTGGCTGGACTTTGAAATAGTGGGTCTCACATTGGGTTTTAAGGTGCATAGTTACTGAATTGTGACAATTAACTCTCAGCAGGTGACACGGGTTAGATAAATCACAACGTTATATACTCTTTAACATTGTATTTTGGAATGATATATATTTTGTACCGCTACAGTTTTATAATGACATTTTCTCAAACTTATTTCTAGTTCGCCAAAGGCCATCTTCAAACTTGAGCTTGACAAAACACCCTGAAGAAATTCTACAGGGACAATCAACAGAAAACTCTGAAAATTTTTTTTTTTTAATTTTTTGCCTGGAAATGGTGAAGTCCCATAACAAGAGCTTGAATGGATTCACTTTATCCCAGTCACATATACAAGTCACTTATCTATAAATCACTTATGTAAAACATGTATACTTGGAATGACTTGAAAGAAACATCATGAAATCCATCTCCATTATCTCACCTATAAAGTGGAGATGATAACACCAGCTCTAACTCATTCAGATGAGGAAAATGTATTTGGCAATTAGAGCTCAGAAGAAAAAGCTGCTTGAGCACACTTAATTCAAATACTTCTCTTTAAAATATATATTTTTAAAATTTATTTAGAGACAGTGTTTTGCTCTGTTAGCCAGGCTGGAGTGCAGTGGAGTGATCAAAGCTCACTGCAGCCTTAACTCTTGGAGTCACGTGAGGCTCCCACCTCAGCCTACCCAGTGGCTGGGACTAGAGGTGGCACCACCACACCCGGCTAGTTTTTTCTACTTTTTGTAGATAGAGGGTCTCTCTGTGTTGCCCAGGCTGGTCTGGAACTCCTGGCCTGAAACCATTCTCCCACCTTGACCTCCCAAAGTGCTGGGATTACAGGTGTGAGCCACTGTCCACAGGTGTGAGCTACAGGTGTGAACCACTGCACCCTGTGTTTTTTTGGGTTTTTTTGTTTTGTTTTTTGTTTTGTTTTGTTTTGTTTGTTTTGGTTTTTGTTTTGTTTTGTTTTGTTTTTGGTGAAGCTATCATCGTCAAGCTAAGATATAGTTTCTGGAGGAATATATTGAGTAATGAGAGAGAAGGAAGAGACACATGCATAGGGTTAGAGTTAGAGCTAGGGTTAGGGTTAGGATTAGAGCCAGGCTTAGGGTTAGGGTTAGAGCTAGGGTTAGGGTTAGAGTTAGGATTAGAGCCAGGCTTAGGGTTAGGGTTAGGGTTAGGTTAGAGCTAGGGTTAGGGTTAGGATTGGAGCCAGGTTTAGGGTTAGGATTAGAGCTAGGGTTAAGGTATCAACAAAGAGAGACAGCCTGAAATCAGACTGACCTCTTTGCACCTCAAAGTTGTATCACTCTGAGAAACACTGAAGTATTGCAAAACTTCTAAGCATAAATTCAAGTTGAATCTACAGAACAGGGACACTTTATGCTCCACCCATTTTGGATGTCCCCCCTTCTCTACTGAAATGCTCAAGGGCCAGGGAATAGTCTCATGTTCTGTCATTGGTCCCTAATCCACCAATCCAGTGGAACAAGCAGGTTCCTACCTCAGGACCTTTTCACTTCCTGTTTCCTAGTCTGTACCGCTGTTCCCCAGGTCTCTGCAGGGTTTGCATCCTCACCTTGTTGGTTTTTTGGTTTTTGTTTTGTTTTGTTTTGTTTTTGTTTTTGTTTTTTTGAGATGGAGTCTCACTTTGCCACCCAGGTTGGAGTCCAGTGGCAAAATCTCAGATCACTGCAAACTCCACCTCTTGGGTTCAAGTGATTCTCATGCCTTAGCCTCCTGTGTATCTGGGATTACATGCACCCGCCACATAATTTTTGTATTTGTGGTGGAGACGGGTTTCACCATGTTGGCCAGGCTGGTCTCAAACTCCTGACCTCAAGTGATCTGCCCACCTCAGCCTCCCAAAGGCCTGGGATTACAGGTGTGAGACACCATGACTTGCCGCATCTTTGCTTTCTTCTGGTCTCTTGGTTTCTTAGGTGAAACTACCATGGAGGCCTCTCTTGACCACTACCCTAAAGCAACAGACTCCACTTCCCCACCCAGTACAGCATGTCATGCCCACTTTCCCTGACTTCCTCGGATGCTTCTGGCTTATTTAACAACCAGCAGTCACTTATCAGATGCTTCCTGTGTGCCAGGATGTACTAAACAACTCATACACCATGATTCTAAATCCTCACCATGGCACTAGAAGACAAATATCTCCATCCTACAGAGACAGGCACTAATTTTAGAGAGATTAAGGAACGAGCCCCAAATCACGGGGCACAACCACCAGGTAATTCACCACCAACCAACATCAATTAACTGAGCATCTGCTCTATGGAAGGCATTTTGCTGAGTGAGAATATATAATTGGCCGTGCTTCATCTCTGCTTCTGAAGGAGCTTCCAATCTTAGTTGAGAAGAAAAGCCAGAACACAGCTTATCACTATATGCAACAAGTGAATGGAACAGACGAGAACTGCAAGAATTCAAAAGAGGCAAGAATCTGTGTAGAACAGAGACAGGGAGACTTCACAGACAAGATGAGACTTGAACAACTGAAAAGGAGAAGTATCATCTTAATAAATGGAGGGGCAATCCAGGCAGGGGAGAGTTCGCTTTTAAAAGTGCATTGGTTCGTAGATAGATAGTATATTAAACAGGCTCTAGGTAAAAGTAGAGTTTTTTTAAAAGGAACTTAAGAAAACCAGATATCTGTATTGCTTTTTAAAGATATTCAGAATAAATCTAAAACATATATAGACGGAGGATGTTGTGAAATGATGTATCTGTGTAAACTAGAAAAAATGAATGGGTGAGATAGCGCCAGTCGTAATCCTCGTTCTGTTGTCTTGGGGGAGAACTCCTGTAAAATCCCAGATTTTCGTGTAGTAAACTGGGGTTGCTGACTCTGATTTGTATACGTGTACATTTCATCTTGTCACAGAGTTCTAAGAGGGGTTTTTTCCCCAGACAAACACTGGTAAATGACATTTATTGTCTCCATGATCTGAGTTCAGAATTGGTTCAATCCTACAAGTTAAAACACCATCCTTCTAACTGCCAACAATACACACTCAACCTGGGATCTGAAAATCCCAGTGGTATTTTTCTGCTTCTTACCTCCTGATGACCTGCAAGAAAGATCTCGTGATGAGAAGTTAGCTGACAACTGAGTTTGTTATGCCCATAGCAAAAATACCCAGTGCCTTCTCCCAAAGCTGTGCTGGTTCTGCCCTTCAAAACAAGGGTTTCACCTGTTTGAGACAGCAAAGTTGCAAAGTGTTTCTTGAGACAACCAGAGACTAGATCAGTGGTTCTCAACCTTGGCTGCTCAGTAGACTGTCTGCGGGGTGAGACTTGGGTATCTACATATTTTTAAAGCTCCCAAGGTGACTCCGACATACAGCTAAGGTTCAGAATCACTGCTTCCATTTTTCTGGTGGTTTCAACCCTGCATCACCTGAGAGATTTTACAAAAACATCAACTTCTAGATGCCACCCTGCAGAGACACTGATTCCATTGGCCTGAGAACAGCAATATTCTAAAACTCCTGATGTCATTCTAATAGGCAACCAGTGTTAACTCTTATTGACACTAATTTCATATTGTCATTTTCGTCCTGCAGTTCTTTATTACGAAAGTGTTGGTCAATTATAGTCAGGCCCTCAGTAATATGAAAACCCAAAAGCAAAGGGCTAATGCTGGCCCCAAGATTGGAAAGGAGAAGGGGACTCCATCTTTTGACCCTGGAGTCCTCATTAAATTGTGTTTTTCAACCAATTAGACAAATTATACTACCTAGACCAAGGCTAAGCACAAACCAGACATTTATGGTGAATATTTGGCAAGGGTAAGTTCTTTTTTTCCCAAAACTTTCAGGTTCGGAAATATCAAGCCTGCAAAAAATTTTCCCCAGACTCTTGTTTGGGCCAGGAGAGAGGGGAGATGGGATTTTTGGATTCTCCTTATTTTGCAACCTTATTTAAAAAAATAAGAAAATAAAAAACCTTTATTTTAGGTTCTAGGGTATATGTGAAGGTTTGTTACAAAGGCAAATTTGTGTCACCAGTGTTTCTGGTACATATTATTTCATCACCCAGGTATTAAGCCAGTACCCAACAGTTATATTTTCTGGTCCTCTCCCTCCTCCTACTCTCAGATAGACCCCAGTGTCTGTGGTTCCCTTCTTTGTGTTCTTGAGTTCTCATTGTTTTGCTCCCACTTATAAATGAGAACATGGAGAACATGCAGTATTTGGATTTGTTTCTGCATTAGTTTGCTAAGGACCTCCAGCTCCATCCATGTTCCCACAGAAGATATGATCTCATGCTTTTTTATGGCTGTGAAGCCTTCTTTTTCTCTTCTCTGCTGATGGCTCACGACTATCGAACAGCCTGCTGATACTTACATTCTGATATCCCGTCAACTCCTAATACTCAGCATGTCCAAAATCAAGAGTTTTTCTTCTACTCCCACTATATCACCTCTACCCTGTAATCTCATTATTCCTAGAAGTGGTACCAAAATTTTTTTTCTGCCCAGACTGAAAGCTCAGTGCCTCTTGGCGTGGCTTTTCTGGTTTTCCTGGTCAAGTCAGAAAACGCATAATGTAAGTTATTAGCCTTACAGATCTAATGTCCATTATTTCATTTCCATCTCTACGGTCTACATCCCACTAAACCCCCTTTCTTTTCCAAATGTGAATTATTGAATCTTATCATCAGTTTTCTCGCTCACTTCCCACGTCTAGTGTTTTTTATACGTCACTGGCACACTACACTTGCTTAAGTATACTTTTCGCCTTGTCACTTTCCTGTATCTAAACCTCCCCGGCCTCCCAGCACTTTGGGAGACCGAGGAGGGGTGGATCAAAAGGTCAGGAGTTCTAGACCAGCCTGGCCAAGATGGTGAAACCCCGTCTCCACTATAAATACAAAAAAAATTCTCCGGGTGTGGTGGCAGACGCCTGTAATCCTAGCTACTCAGGAGGCTGAGGCAGGAGAATCTCTTGAATCTGGGAGGCGGAGGTTGCAGTGAGTCAAAATCCTGCCACTGCACTCCAGCCTGGATGATAGAGTGAGATTCCATCTCAAAAAACAAAAACAAAACAACAACAACCAAAAAAAACCTTGATTCTTCATTTTCCACCACTTCTAAAGGAAGCCTTCTTTTTTTCAAGACACATCATCCATGGATTTTATGATACTCTCCAAATCTTATATTCCCAACCACTCCCATAATTATTTATTCCTTATTTCTCCATTATCCCTAGACTGGCCTCCACACTCCCTTCTGTGCCCTCAAATCCCCTCTATGCTTACCTTCCTGATAAGGTAAATATAAAAGCCACTGTCTCAAGGTGCATTGTCTTGAAGATCAGGGCAAGGGTTTACCCAGGCTAAAGTTAATGTTTAGATGACTAACCCTATCAAGCAAATTATAAACTGCATTTTACATTTGGGACAGAATCAAGGACACCCATGGGAGCCAAATGGAGTTGACACCCATTTCCACTGGAACCACCCACGTGTTTTCAGTTCTGCTGACCCAGATTCTCGGACTCCTGTCAACTTCAAAAGCTGCTTATTCCAGGGAAATTCAGAGAAGCAAGAATCAGAAGAGAGTCATGCTCCAGAACCACGGAGCCCTGGAAAGTAGGGCCTCCCAAAAATACGGTAAATAAAGATTAAAAATCAAAGGGAAGCACAGCTTGCCTCACTTGAATGGGCCTGCAATCTCAGGGAGAGACAGTCGAGACCCACGAAGCATATACAACATCATGAAGCACACAACATGAGCGTTTGTAATTTGAACATTTACAGGGGACACAGAAAGTATCCGTTGTTTGGAATTAATTTTACAGGTCACTGCTGTTACATGAAATCATTCTGGATGGCTCCTCTTAGGATGAAAAAGTTTGAGTGGCAGTTTCCATGGGGTTTCCGCGGAAAGCAGAAAGGCTCCGTGGAAAAGAAGCACTGCACAGCACGTGACGCCCAGCCATGTGAAATTGCACTGTGGTCCCGCACCTTGTGAGAAGAACCCCAGCTCATTCCTGCAAGGGTTGTGTATTTGTGTCTCCATTTTCAATTTAGACCTGTCAGGGTAGGCCGGCCAGGGCCAATTGTTATCTCTCTATGATGTCAGATCTTTGTAGGATGTTTGTTTCTTTTTGATATTGAATCACCCGGGGTTGTATATGGCTCTTCCTATTAATAAAATGTGTTCTGCTGACTTTGGGGATCTATTTTTTTTCATTATTTTCAAAAGAAACATGGAATTGCTTTTCCGGAGCACAGTTTTCAATCCATTCTCCTTTTTTCTTGCATGTATGTTATTGTCATTGAGGTTACGGAGCTTGGGAAGAAAAGAAATTTCAAGAATAGAAGTGGAAGTCATGTTTTGAATAAAATGTACGTGGTAGGTTTTTTCACCGACAGAAAGCAGCTTTCCTGATGCCTCCCACAGCTGAGTGCATCCTCTGGGCTCCCTTTACACCATGCTTGGTTCAGTCGGAGCACCTGTTATCCTGCATAGAATTTCCCTCCTTGCCTCACTCTCTCTTTCCCACTGGGCAGGAATGTCCTTTAGGATGAGAACTGGGTCATTTGTCTGCATTTTCATTGCCTGGAACAGCACTCAATAACTGTTTGTGGAATGAATCAGAGATATAATTATGCCCTTTTACATGTACAAGAATTGGAACACATGTTTATATAAGGATAGAATGAAAAAAGAAAAAAAAAAGGAACTATGGTAAAATGAAAAAGAGATGCTAGAATGGAAACCAGTCCCTGAGGTGGGTAAAATATTAGAAAAGGCTACAGGAAAATTTGAGGCAGTTGATGTTTACTTCTCAGAAGCATGGATGAGTTCATACAAGAAAAACTAACATGACAGGGACTTTCTTCTGTAAGGCCAGGCTCAGATCATACACCTAGTGCCCCTTCCTCTAGTAACAAAGGGACCTGAAGTTTTTCAGCCAAGTGAGGAAACTGTCATTGGGAGTGAACCAACAAAAATAGTTGAAAACGTTGAAAGTGAAAGGGTTAGGGTTTTTATTGGAATGTAACATGCGCACTAAAGTTTATCTGTGGACAAATTTTGAATTTTATGAAAATCAAATAAAGCAGACTAAATGGAATGAACTTTTTGGCACCAGATACAAATACTGTGGTGGTGTTTGAAAACAGGTATGTCAGGACCTCTCCATCAGGAAGCAGAGATCTTCTCCTTTGAAATACCCCCTCAGAATGCAGTGTTTGAAATGTTTTGAGGAGAAGTTGTACCTAGTTTTTAGTGGGTGCAGATTCTGGAGTCAGACGACCTCCATTGCAATCTTAGGTCTGCTGCTACTGGCTGTGTGACTGAAGAAGGTTTTTAATCTCTCTGAACCCAGTTACTTCACATGAAAGATGGGGTACTCGTCTCATTTGGCTTTTGTGAGGATTCAACAGATTGACATGGAGCAAGCAGTCCACAAATACTGGTTGTTTTTGTAATAATCATTCTATCTAGTATTGTTTCAGCTTATGTTCTACAGAAGACCATTAGCTGCTATTCAGTAGTTCCCTAATGAGGCTACTGATGCTGGGAGACTGCGAGTATCTGTAGGTCTTTACGTCTGACACCAGGGGAAAAGAGTCTTGTCTTCCCGAAGATGTTCTTACATGGTCCAAAGGTGATGGGTCAGTAAAAGAAAAAGGAAAAAAAAAAAGGTGATGGGTTTGATAGAGCATGAATTAATCTGATTAGTCTGATGATGAATTGATTTGATCCATAATTCATATTTTTTGATGCAAAATATAAAATTTCAAAACAATGGAGGGAATTAAAAGGTTAAAAGGCAATAAACCAAATTGTTAATTGATTTTATCTCTGGGTGAAGAAATCATATGTGATTTTTCTCTTTCTTGTTTATACCTTTTTTTTTTTTTTTTTTTTGAGATGGTGTTTTGCTCTTGTCACCTAGACTTGAGTGCAATGGTATGATCTTGGCTCACAGCAGCCTCCACCTCCTGCGTTCAAGAAATTCTCCTGCCTCAGCCTCCTGAGTAGCTGGGATTGCAGCCACACGTCACCATGCCTGGCTAATTTTTTTTTCTTTCTTTTGTGTTTTTAGTAGAGATGGGGTTTCACCATGTTGGTCAGACTGATCTCAAACTCCTGACCTCAGGTGATCCAGCCACCTCGGCCTCCAAAAGTGCTGGGGTTACAGGTGTGAACCCCTGCATCCCGGTGTACTTTTTATATACTCCACACTTTAGTCAACATGAAATCCTAGGGGACAGGAGGATGAATTAATTTCAAATCATCAAGCTTATCTCAACAGAAGTTTTATTTTTTCTTCATTTACTATTTGTTTTTTTTTTTTTTTTTTTCATTACCGAGTGTTTTCAGGCTGTGATCACTCCAGGAATGAATCTTCATACTTTATGTGTCAGATGTAAAAATTCCCCAACAATGCGATTGCCAATTTGAGAGCCCAGGCCTACTTAGAACACTCCTAGGGAATGTCCCCTAATACGTTTGACTTCTCTGGAAAAATCATTGACTTTCTCTATACAAGCTTGGAGCAGGCTGTGATATTCTTTGTAGTATCTAGACATGGCCACAATCATATTTTGTTGGTGCCTTGCAGAAGGAACATATCTAAGATAGGCAGTTAGAAAGAAATTCAGGCCAGACATGGTGGCGCAGGCCTGTAATCCCAGCACTTTGCGAGGCCGAGGCGGGCAGATGGCTTAAACTCAGAAGTTTGAGACCAGCCTGTACAAAAAATACAAAAATTAGCCAGGCATGGTGGGACATGCCCACAGTATCAGTTACTTTGGAGACTGAGGTGGGAAGATCAATTCAGCCACAGGAGGACAATGCTACAGTGAGCCATGATCGTGCTACTGCACTCTAGCCTAGGCAGCAGAGTGAGACCCTGTTTCCCTCAAAATAAAAAATAAAATTAAAGGCCGGGCGCGGTGGCTCATGCCTGTAATCCCAGCACTTTGGGAGGCCGAGGTGGGCAGATCACGAGGTCAGGAGATCGAGCCCATCCTGGCTAACACAGTGAAACCCCGTCTCCACTAAAAATACAAAAAAATTAGCCAGGCGTGGTGGCAGGCACCTGTAGTCCCAGCTGCTCTGGAGGCTGAGGAAGGAGAAGGGTGTGAACCCAGGAGGCAGAGCTTGCAGTGAGCCAAGATTGCACCACTGCACTCCAGCCTGGGAAACAGAAGAAGACTCCGTCTCAAAAAGTTAAATTAAATTAAATTAAATTAAATATAAAAAAAGAAAGAGAGAAATTCAGGTTAGAAGCTCAAAAGTATCACTGGGAACTTTTAAAGGCCTGGTAAAGCCCATCAAATTCTTTCACAAAGCTATGTATCAAGTAAGAAAGATTTCTGGCAGCATCCTCTCAGGTTCCAATAATCTAGATATTAAAGCCCATTCCCACAGTCCTGTTACCCATATAATTCGATCCATGTAGCTGACAACTTCCCTATTAGATGACCTTGAATGTTCCCCAAGGGTCCTTAGTCTCATCTCTTAGAGGATTTGTGTTTAAAGAGCATGTCTAGATGGTTTTACTGATAGGAATTCATAACGCACCATCATGCTTTATTTTAAAATAAGACATATTTTGCTTATAACTCAACACCATTCATTCCATTAATTCTAGGCACATTTTCCCCATGGAAAGTACGAAACACATGGCTCCACGATGAACTGTGGTCAGAAAAAGAACCAGCATGGGGACTACTTACAGAATCTCGATCCGAAGAGTTCATTTTTCCGTGACGGTGTGGCTCAAAAGAGTAACGAAAGGTGCACATTGGTGTCTGAGCTGACCGTCTGTCTACATTACGGAGGGCAAATACCAGCACTGACATGGTGCATGTCTCCTCCAAGCTCTGCCATTGAAGCCTCAGGGCCCAGCCCAGCATGGCCGGGGGGCCTTTGCATTTAACGTGAGACTTATTTGCCCTCCTTAGTCTTCATCATTATGATTAACCAGGTAGTCATGAAGTTTATGTTTTTACTCTTGAACAATAAAGACATTGAACCATGGAAAAAACTAAACACCTAAAATACCCAGTGCCTAACTTTAGCTCACAAATCCCAGTAATTCCCTTTAGCATTATGGAATCTTCTGACTAGTTGACCATTTACCACGCCCCCCACCACCCGCCCCAAGTAGCTAGAGTGAAGGACATTCCAGCATCATGTTTATTAATGCCACCTGATGGCTTAGAGCAGGGAATATTATATTTAAAGCCATAGTTAATAAGAAGAGGTACAAAGGAAAAAAGGATAGGTTTGTGAATAGACCATGCTCCATATGTCCATAAAATGACAGAAAATGCCAAAATGGAGCCAAAGGTCAGCAAAAAGGACAAGGGTTCGGAATTCAAAGAGAGGAATTCAAATTAAACAAGACATTTATCCAAAGGAAGCTGGGTGACAAATCACACGGAATGTGGACGGCTACCAAAAAAGAAAAAAATCAGTGAGGTCGGGAGTGGTGGGTTGTGCCTATAATTCCAGCACTTAGAGTGAATCACTTGAGGTCAGGAGTCTGAGACCATCCTGGCCAACATGACGAAACCACATCTCTACTAAAAATACAAAAAATAGCCTGGCGTGGTGGCGCACGCCTGTAGTCCCAGCTCCTCAGGAGGCTGAGGCAGAAGAATTGCTAAAACCTGGAAAGCAGAGGTTGCAGTGAGCCAAGATTACGCCACAGAACTCCAGCCAGGGAGACAGCAAGACTCTGTCTCAAAAAATAAAAATAAATAAAAATCAGTGAGATCCCAGGCAATTAGGAGTGCAGGGGTAATTCAGGTACCTGGACCTGTGTCTCAGCCTGACCTTAAATAGCTCTGTTTCCTTGTCCAAGTCACATAGCTCTGTTTCTACACTGCTTCATGCTATGTAGGAAGGAAAACCTGGAAGGCAATAAAATAAGGACGGCTGGGCACCGTAGCTCATGCCTATAATCCCAACGCTTTTGGAAGCCAATGCAGGATGATCGCTTGAGCCCAGGAGTCTGAGACCAGCCTGGGCACAAGACCCAGCAAGACCCCTGTATCTGCTTTAGAAATACACATGTATGAGGGAGCCCACGGATGTTAGTGAATCCAGCAATGCCCTAATGAGTAAATCCTCGGCAATTGAAACTCCTCTATAATGGAGTTAGCCACTTAAAACAAAACATCACAAACTGCAGGACAGACCGAACGCCAGCTCAGTGGAAATGCTCGAAGATCTTTATGTACGTGCAGCTGGCTGGCAATGCGCTTCCACAAGAGGCTTCCAGGTGAAAAGCAGGTGAACCGACTGCAGAGAAAGATGTTAAGCTATTACCCGGCCTTTCCAGCCTCACTGTCATGGCCATGTTTTCTTCTTACACTTTACATTAATTACTAATGCAACAAAAATAGGAAAAAGACATTGATCATTTCCACGTGTAATGAATTCATTTATTCATGACGTTTCATCATCAATGGTGTCAAAGAACTCCCTCAGCCAGACATCTGCCTTTAATTTCCAGCCACGGAATTCAAAGATTTTAAGCTTCACTGAAGGCATTTCTGAAAATAAAATATCTGAGGAATTTTCAGAACAAAAGTAGTTATAAGCCTAACTTTTTCATTTTTTTTTTTAAACAGGGTCTTGCTCTGTCACCCAAGCTGGAGTGCAGTGGTGCAATCACAGCTCACTACAGCCTCAACATTCTGGGCCCAAACAGTCCTCCCACCTCAGCCTCCCAAGTAACTGGGACTACAGGTGCGCACCACCACACCCGGCTATTTTATCTTATTTTATGTATTATTTTTTTGAGATGGAGTCTCACTCTGTCACCCAGGCTGGAATGCAGTGGTGTGACCTTGGCTCACTGCAAACTCCACCTCTCAGGTTCAAGTGATTCTTCTGCCTCAGTCTCCGGAGTAGCTGGGATTACAGGTGCCCACCACCACACCTGGCTACTTTTTATATTTTTCTGTAGAGACAGGGTTTCACCCTGTTGTCCAGGCTGGCCTCAAACTCCTGGACTCAAGCAATCCTTCCACCTCGGCCTCCCAAATTGCCAGGACTGCAGGTAAGAGCCACTGTGCCTGGCACAAGCCTAGCTTTTAAGGGGACTGATTTGTTTTTTGCTGGGGAGCACAGGGGAGAAGGACACTCTGAAAGAAGATCCCACAGTGTCTTTGCTTTCTCCTCGTGAGGACACCCTGGCACCTGACTGGCTGCAGTTGGCCTCATTCCAAAAATTGTTCCAAGCAGAAAGTGTGTGGTCTGGCTTGGTATCCTGGAGAGGAACACCCAGCACCCAGCACCCGCTCCAGAAAAGCCTTCTCAGCTCTGCTCCTTTGACCACCTGCTTTCTTGACTTTTAAGCTTTTCTGTGTGATTAGCTTTCCAGAAATATATTCTATGTCTTCTAGCATAATTGACCTATTTTAGCCTATGTTAAATTATAATTTTCACCATAATGCCCCTCTAAGAACTCTGTGACATTTGTATTTTTTCCACTCCTATAATCAAAACTCTCAGGTGTCACAGAGAAATGTTAAAACATATCCTGCATATTATGAGAGGCATTCCCATTTTTAGCTTTGCTACCTGAGTGTCCATTGAGAAACATTTTGTCCTCATTAGTGTGGAGAATACAAATAATTATGTCATCAGCGTCTACGTTCAAGGAGCTGAAACACTAACTGACTAAGCCTTAGAATGAACCAACACAAACAAAACGCTATTCATTGCCACTCACCTCTTCCTTAGAGTTGAAACCTAAGCTAATTAATTATTGACAAGTAACAGGTCTCAAACATGGCTTATGTCATGATGTTAGCCCAATAGCCCATGTATAAAATAATGTAATGTTCTAAGAAGAGAGTTAGGAAGATCACCCACAGCCAAAATAGAAAATATATCAAATTCAGACTTTGAATAAGACTTGCTCAGTTCTTTGTTTTGGTGGTTTGTAACCATTTTCATCTAAACGACTTATTTTATGTTTCTATATTTATTGCAGTAATCATCAAAGGTCTGGATACGTTTTTGGTTTGTTGGTTGGCTGGTTGGTTGGTTTAAAGGGGGAGAGGTCTAGGAGTAGAGGAAGTAATTATTTTTAAATTACTCCGGAAATTATTCCTTAGAATAAATATTCTTAGTAAGGTAAGTGTTACCTGTCAGGTGGCTCACGCCTGTAATCCCAGCACTTTGGGAGGCAGAGGCAGATGGATCACGAGGTCAGGAGATCGAGACCATCCTGGCTAACATGGTGAAACCCTGTGTCTACTTAAAAAAAAAAAAAAAAAAAGAAAGAAATACAAAAAATTAGCCAGGCGGTGGTGGACACCTCTAGTCCCAGCTGCTCGGGAGGCTGAGGCAGGAGAATGGCGTGAACACAGGAGGCGGAGCTTGCATTGAGCCGAGATCGTGCCACTGCACTCCAGCCTGGGCGACACAGCGAGACTCCATCTCAAAAAATTAAAAATAAAAATAAAATAAAAATAAAGAATACTCCAGGCCTCTAAGAGTCAGCCCAGATGTGTAGGTATAAAGTATCTTTTTGTAGATATAGGTCTCAAGTATATTTTGGTCTGTGAGTATTAAATAAATTATAAGAAAGCTATAACAAAATCAAAGAAAATGAGATTGAAAGGGACATCCAAAATGCATCTTTTCTCTTCTGCTGCCTTGAGGAATACTGTTGTTAAACTATTTCAGAGAGTTGGACCTCTACATTGTGGATATGCTGTCTGAGGAAGCAAAGCTGTTTCCAGTCCACCAGCAACATATGCATGTTATTATCATCATTTCCTGCTAATATTTGGCTTTATAATTAACTTTAATTCCTCCTTCTGTAATTTAAGCAAACTTCTCTACTTGCCTTTAGTAAATACAGTGGCTTTTGTCCAAAGTTCTCTATATTGCAACACGTTTTGAGTTCACTGGAGCTAAGTTACTTCCTCAATAGTCTTTTCCTTTTATGTAAACAATTCCAATTCCTTTCACTTTTATTTAATAATCCAATTTCCCAACACTTGAACCATCACTGCTTCACTCCTTTATTTTTTTCTTCCCATCTTTGGCTTAGCATTAAAGTGAGGAGTTCGAAGTGTTTCGGTAGAGAATTATTATAACCTTAGTTTTGATATGTACCAAAATTCAATGGGCAGGTTCTTGGGGTCACGTTGAAAGTTGACAATGAATATATGGGCTCCAGACTGATTAAAAAAGCAGTAGGATATTATGCTGGCCCACAAAGTCAAACATTCCCAGAAAGGAGGGTTTAAATATGTCATGTAATTTCTGGTATCCACAATATTTGAGACATTTAGAGGAATATTGAATTTAAAACAAAGTCTGCGCCCTCATGAAATGTATGATCTATGCAGAAAGGATTGGCAAAGAACTAATACAAGAATAAGCGCTATGGAAAGGAATTTGCCAAGCGATTAACCAAAGATTCAGAGAAGGAATGCATAATTTTGTGTGGAAAGGAGGGGCAGGAGAGGGAGTGGGTAACACTGTGTCTCAGACACCACCAATGGTGGCTCAGTTCCATTCCGCATGGCAGGGCAGCCCAGCGGAAGCCACCACTCAGAGCTGGACACATCGCCTGGGGTGGAGCGGTCATGGTGAAGCACAGCCAGCACCAGGTGCTGGGAAAAACAAAAGTCTGGTCCAACAGGCAAAACATGATACTCAGAGAGACCTGGAAATAACAATCGATGGTAACCCAGACTGCCATTCTCAAGGATAAGGAAGTAGAGGAACGAGACAGCACATTAAGAGAATGAAGAGGGAGAAAAGGATTCACCAAAAGGAAAGGAGGATTCCTACTCACAGGTGGAAAACAGCAGGAAGGGAAAAAGGAGAAATAGCCAGGCACAGTGGCTCACGCCTGTAATCCCAGCACTTTGGGAGGTCAAGGCAGGACGATTGCTTGAGGCCAGGAGTTCCTGGCCTCAAGAGACTGAGGTGGGAAGATGAGATGAGCCCAGGAAATTGAGACTGCAGTGAGCTATGATGCACTCTAGCCTGGGCTACAGAGCAAGACCCTATCTAAAAAAGAAAGAAAGAAGGAAGGAAGGAAGGAAGGAAGGAAAAGAAAGAAAGAAAGAAAGAAAGAAAGAAAGAAAGAAAGAAAGAAA
>NC_037677.1:8224059-8305480 GCF_003255815.1 Theropithecus gelada | reverse complement strand
AGAAAGAAAGAAAGAAAGAAAGAAAGAAAGAAAGAAAGAAAGAAAGAGAAAGGAAGGAAGGAAGGAAGGAAGGAAGGAAGGAAGGAAGGAAGGAAGGAAGGAAGGAAGGAAGGAAGGAAGGAAGGAAAACAAAGAAAGAAGAATCAAAATAGAAAAGAAAGAATAAAAAACAAGAGAAATTCTGTTTGGAACTGGAAAGAGGTAGCAAAGCCATGGAGGTTCACAGGTGCAATGTTGGGACTGAAACACAGTGGAATGATAACTGTGAATGTTCCCTACAAGGTGTGTCTGGCATAGGCACATCACGTGTATTAACTCAGCCTTCAGAGCAATGTCATTTAGTAGGTACTATTACTGCCGTTTTACAGGTTAGGAAGCTGAGGCACACAGAGAGGGCCTATAACAGGCCTGAAGTTACACTGCTGGTGAGTTGCAGAGCCAGGCTTCAAACATAGCCTCCTGGCTTCTGAGCTTAGCACTTGGCCACGGCGCTGTGTAGGCTGGCTGGGGCTTGAGTGCTTCCTGGATATTTCTGGAATATTTTCAAGAGAAATATTTTCCTGAGAGCCGATGCCTCCTCTGAAACCCTGCAGCCTTCTTAGCAGGAAACAATCGGGTAGGTTCTCCCGTATTCAGCCGTAGTGAAAGGCACGTCACAGGCCCGGAACTACATTTTGTTTCCAATATTTCAGGTACATATAGGAAGGACAGAAGCATAAGAAAAGGAAAGGGTTGGGAGAAACATCATCTCACTTTAAATATTTCCTCTATGAATGAGATATTTTGTCTGAATAAAAAGAAAAACAGACAGAAGACAATGAAAACAATATGTGATATTGAAAGGCCAGTTTTCTAAGCCAAGCTAAAAGGAAAATTTTAAAGCCAAGTTAATCCAAAGAAAGAAAAGGCAGTTAAGAGCCATAAGAACACATCCACCACCTACCCAACACTTTAACTATTGAATTTCTTTTCAGTCCCCTTTCTTGCAGGGGAAAACTGTACAAACCAAGAAGTTAGAGGAGGAAACAAAAAAAAAGGAAAACTGAGAGGTGGTCTTTGACTAAGCGAAGTTAAAGTGGAAGGCGGTCTCACACTGACTTTAAGAATAAAGTCAGAACAAGAAAAAGATGTTAAACCGATGGTAATATTTCAAATCCACCACTTACTCATCATTTTACTATAGACAAACACAGTTAAGTTCAAATATGTTGATACAAATTTCAGTTTTACCAAGCTGGGAAAAACATAACTATTCTCTCTAAATCATATTTGCTTTTTTCTTTTTCTCTTTTTTTTTTTTTCTTACTGGTGGAAGTTTTACTTCCTATAAAGAAATTGGAGCATGGCATGGTGGCTCATGCCTATAATGCTAGTACTTTGGGAGGCCCAGGCAGGAGGATTGCTTGAGGCTGAGAACCCAAGACCAGTCTGGACAACAAAGAGACCCAGTCTCTAGAAAAAATACAAAAATTAGCCGGGTGTGGCTAGTAGTCCCATCTCCTCTGGAGGCTAAGGTGGGAGGATCACTTAAGCCCAGAATGTCAGAGGCTGCACTGAGACATGAGTACCTCACTGCACTCCAGCCTAGGTCACATTGCAGAAAAAGAGAGAGAGAGAGAAAGAGGGGAGGAAGGAAGGAAGGAAGGGAGGGAGGCAGGGAGGGAGGGAGGGAGGGAGGAAGGAAGGAAGGAAGGAAGGAAGGAAGGAAGGAAGGAAGGAAGGAAGGAAGGAAGGAAGGAAGGAAAGAAGGAAGGAAGGAAGGAAGGGAAGGAACTGGGATTGACATATGTGGAATGACTTTCTAATTTTTTCAGTTGCTTTCCTTTTTATTAAACTTAATTTTCCTGGTGGAAATGTACCAAGGGGTCAAATACAATTTGTTTTTCAGAGACTTGAAATTCTAACTAAATTTTCAGAAATGGCTGAGGCTGTGTCCGTCTGGGCCAACAATTTCAGCCATTTGAGGGATCCATGCAGGACCACAGGCCAATTCTACAGTGGTAATCAGTGTCACTCATCAAGGCAGACAAGTGATCGACTGTTATGTGGCAGTCAGCCACGGAAGTGGGAGATACTAACCAGATATTACCCAAAGAACCATAAGCTGACTCACTCATAATTTAGAAATGTGGAGCATGAAAGGAAACATTGAGTTCGCAAGAAAGTACAAGACATCGTATTCAATCAGCCTATGGACCCATCCAACCCAGGATCCAGTGCTTGCCCCTGTTCTAAAATATGCCAGAGCAGGCTGGGCGTGGTGGCTCATACCTGTAATCCCAGCACTTTGGGAGGTTGAGGTGAGTGGATCATCAGGTCAGGGGTTCAAGACCAGCCTAACCAACATGGTGAAACCGTCTCTACTAAAAATACAAAAAAAAAAAAAAAAATTAGCCGGGCATGGTGGTGTTTGCCTGTCATCCCAGCTACTCAGGAAGCTGAGGCAGAAGAATCACTTGAACCTGGGAGGCAGAGGTTGCAGTGAGCCAAGATTGCACCACTGTACTCCAGCCTGGGTGACAGAGTGAGACTCTGTCAAAAAAAGAAAAGAAAAGAAGTCAAAGCAGATACTCCTTCCTTCCAAACCCCATCTGTAATGAGATCACATCAACACCACCATCTCAGACCCAACCGGAAGAACCAAGCTCACCCCAAACCTTGGCCCTACCACACCAGGCTTGCCTGCCGGGGTAGCGGGTTATCACAATGCCCCTTGACTGCAGCCTGAGCTTCCACACCTCCAGCGGCTAACTGCTTTGGCTGGGAATGTAGCTGTTAGCCTTCAGCAGAGCTCTTCATTTGCTGGACATAGAAAGCTAAAACTATGCTCTATGTCAAGTCTTTAATGGACATTTTCCTGGACAATTGTGTGAGTCTCCTAAGGTGTCCTCAGCCTCCACTTTCCCACTCCTCCCCAAGCACCATCGACCCATCAGTACTCCACACTGACCTTCACATGACCTTATGAATTTAAATCAGATTGCCTCACTTGCTCCCAATACTTGTCAGAGAGCAGTAAGTGGTATAGAGAACAGTTAAGTCTCTAAAGGAGACAAGATAGAATGGGAGCATTGTGACTTAAATTAGGCTGATCAGGGAAGACTTCATGAAGAGGTGAGATTGAAGGCAGGTGCAGTGACTCATGCCTGTAATCCCAGCACTTTGGGAGGCCAAGGCGGGCAGATCACCTGAGCTCAGGAGTTCGAGACCAGCCTGACCAACATGGAGAAACCCCATCTCTACTAAAAATACAAAATTAGCCAGGCATGGTGGTGTACGCCTGTAATCCCAGCTACTCAAGAAGCTGAGACAGGAGAATCGCGTGAACCCAGGAGGCGGAGATTGCAGTGAGCCAAGATCGTGCCATTGCACTCCAGCCTGGGCAACAAGAGCAAAACTCCGTCTCAAAAAAAAAAAAAAAAAAAAAAAAAAAGTGAGATTGAGCAGAAACATGGAGCAAGTGGCGGAGTGAATCGTGCAGGATGTCTGCTAAAGAGCATTCAGGGCGGAGGAAACACGGCGTGCAACGGCGCATCTTCCTGTGAAATGAGAACTCACTTGATGAGAGCAGTAAACAGAGTGGAGTGAACAAGGGAGAGATTGGCAGGAGATGAGGTGAGGAGGGAAACGGGGGTGAAGGACTGCAGATATGAGAGAGACTTGCAGAACAAACAACAGACTTTGGTTTTTGGCTTTTTTGGGGGATAAGATGAGAACTTTTTGGAGTGCTTTGAGCAGAAGAGTAACATGATCAGATTCATGTAAGCACATTACTCTATGGAGAACAGCTGGAAGAGGGGGCAATAGTGGACATGGAGTTGCCAGTTAAGAAGGAAGTTACTTCAACGCTACAGAAATGTTGTTGGCTTAAATAGAGAGAAGGGTAGGGATGATGAAAACTGTCAGACTAGAGATACGCTGATAAAGATAAAACTGAGATAGTTTTCCTAATACAGGTTCTCCTCAATTATTATAGGGTGGTTAGGTCCAGATTGTCAAATCAAGTTTAGCGAAAGCTGCCTCCTTACATATTTTAAGTTCAGCCTGAAGGTTTCTCTGTACATCATGAACTAGAGCAAGCGGAGGTGTAAACAGACTGTAGCCTACACTTGTGCCAATCACTCAGTTTCGGCCAATCAAATGTAGCCAACAGTTCTAGCCGTGTTCAAATGAGGCAAACTCAGAGCTGTAACCAATCCAGCTGCTTCTGTACCTCACTCCCATTTTCTGTTGGTCACTTTCCTTTCTCTGTCCATAAATCTTCTTCCACCACGTGGCTGCACTGGAGTCTCAGAGCTACTCTGGCTTGGGAGCCTGCCCGATTCATGAATCGGTCATTGCTCAATGAAGTTCCTTTAAATTTAATACAGCTAAAGCTTTTCGTTTATCAAGATAAACCCATTGTAAGTTGAAAATATCGGAAGTCAAAAATGCATTTAAGACACCTAACGTAGCGAGCATCATAGTATAGCTTGGCCCACCTGAAACGTACTCAGAACACTCACATGTGACATGTTCACCTACAAAATCATCTGGCAACACAATCCACAGTCAGTTGTTTGGTAATCACATGGCTGACTGGGAGCTGCGGTTCACCGTTGCTGCTCAGAATCATGACAGGTTATTGTACCACGTATTACTAGCCCGGGAAAAGATCAAAATGCACAGTCTTGCACCAATATAAAGTCAGAAAATTATAAGTCAAATCACTGTAAGCTAGGGATCATCTGTGGATGTAGGGTGAAATAAAAGAGTATATGACCAAACATGTGAATGTATCAGATTACCATATGTACCCTAAAAATATGTACATCAAATTATATGCCAATTTTTCAAGTAATTAATTTTTTTTTTTTTTTTTTTTTTTTTTTTTAGACAAGGTCTTGCTCTGTCTCTTGGGCTGGAATGCAGTGGTGTGATCTTGGCTCACTGAAACCTTCACCTCTGGGGCTCAAGCAATCCTCCCATCTCGACTTCCCAAGTAGCTGGGACTACAGGCATGTGCCACCATGCCCAGCTAATTATTTTTATTTTTTGTAGAGACAGGGTGTCATTATGTTGTCCAGGCTGGTCTCAAACTCCTAGGCTCAAGCAACCTTCCCATCTTGGCCTCCCAAAGTGCTGGGATTATATGCAAGAGCTGCAATGCCTCATCTAATTAATTCTTTTTTTGTTTTGTTTTGTTTTTTGAGACAGAGTCTTGCTCTGTCACCCAGGCTGGAGTGCAATGGCATGATCTCAGCTCACTGCAAGCTCTGTCTCCCGGGTTCACGTCATTCTCCTGCCTCAGCCTCCTGAGTAGCTGGGACTACAGGCGCCCACTGCCACGCCCAGCTATTTTTTTGTATTTTTAGTAGAGATGGGGTTTCACCGTGTTAGCCAGGAAGGTCTCGATCTCCTGACCTCGTGATCCACCCGGCTTGGCCTCCCAAAGCGCTGGGATTACAGGCATGAGCCACCGCGCCTGGCCCTAATTAATTCATTTTAAAAAATTGGGAGTAAAGGATGACTCCAAGCCTCTTTGTTTAATTAACATGGAGAATGAAGGTATCATTGACTGAGGAGAAGACTGGGAGGAACAGGTTGAGGTGGGAGAAAGGAGAATCAGTCCATTTTTTTTTGCATGACATATTTGAGGTATCTATTAGACATCCTAGTGGACATAAGGACTGAACAGTTAGATATGAAGTCTGAAATTTAGAAAAGAGAGGTCTAGTTTAGAGTTATAAAATGAGATATCTATTAGACATCCTAGTGGACATAAGGACTGGGCAGTTAGATATGAAGTCTGAAGGTCAGAAGAGAGGTCCAGTTTAGAGTTATAAATATAAGAAGCTGTCAGGTTCTATAGGTATTTAAAGCCATAAGATTGAATGAAATCCCTCAGGCAGTGGGTATACATAAAAGAGAGATCAAAGGACTGAGACCCAGGACACTCCAATATTTAAGGGTTGGGTTAATAAAGAGAAACTGAAGGTGGTCTCCTAGACCAGTGTAAAGCAAATGTTTCAAGAGGATCAACTGTGTAAAATGGGCTAATAGGTTTGTTAAGTCAGAAGAGAACTAAGAATCGACCATTGAATTTAGCAGCATGAAGGTCCTTAATAACCTTGGCAAAAGCTGTGTTTTTCTTTTCAGTGTCTCTTTTTATTTATTTGTGTTTTTAAACAGTGTTAGTGTAATATAATTTCCACATCATAATATTCATCCACTTAAAGCATATAATCCAATGGTTCCTAGTATGTTCACTGTTGTACAACTGCCACCACAATTTTAGAACATTTTCATCACATTAAAAAGAGAATCCATAACCATCGATAGTCATTCTCATTCCTCTCCCCCGACCCACCCATCCTCATCCCCCCAGCCCCCAGCCCCAGGCAATCACTCATCTACTGTCTTTCTCTAGATATTGGCCTATTCTGGACATATTATTTTATTCCTTCTACCTAACCGTAATTTGATATCCTTTGACCAACATCTCCCTATATTCCCTCCCCACTAAACAAACATGCTTCTGATAAGCATCATTTTCCTCTTCACTTTTAAGAGATCTACTTTTTTAGGTTCCACATATGAGTGAGAGCATGTGGTATTTGTCTTTCTGTGCCTGTCTTATTTCAGTTAAGGTCCTTCAGGTTCATCCATGTTGTTGAAGATGACAAGATATCATTCTTTTTTATGGCTGAATAGTATTCCATTGTGTTTGTATACCACATTTTCTTTATCCATTTATCTGTAGATAGATACTTAGGTTGATTCCATATTAACTATTGTGAATAATGCTGCAATAAACGTAACAGTACAAATATGTCTTCAGAATGCTGATTTCATTTCCTGTGGATCTATACCCAAGCACTTCTTGGTTGAGTAGTAGAGACAAATCCTGATAGAATTGGTTCAAGAAAAAAAAAATGAGATGGTGGAAAGTAAAGACAGTGATTGTAAAAGATGCTTTCAAAGAGTTTTGCTACAAAGAAATGCAGGGAAGTGGAGTGGGGTCAATGGAAGGAATTTTTTAGACAAGAGCTATTTCTGCAAGTTTGGTAATAATGGGCATCATCCATATCATTCATTAGAAGGGAGAGAAACGTGCCAGTGCAGGAGAGAGGTGCAGAAGTGACATTCTTGTGCAGATCAGAGGGAATGGCACCTAGTGCACAGTGGGGATTGACCTCAGGCTGAAAGAGGAACAGGTGAGCTTTTGTCTAGACAGAGGGTTCTTGTGGGAGGGTAGTAGTTTTAGGGGGGACACTAGAAAGTTCTCTTTGAATTGTTTTTATTTTCTTAACGGATTAGGAACCGAGGTCACCAGAGCTAATGTGTTGGGTGAAAGAGGAGATACTGTAAAATAGAGGTTTAAGGCCGGGCGTGGTGGCTCACGCCTGTAATCCCAGCACTTTGGGAGGCGGAGGCGGGTGGATCTTGAGGTCAAGAGATGGAGACCATCCTGGCCAACATAGTGAAACCCCGTCTCTACTGAAAATACAAATGTTAGCTAGGTGTGGTGGCACGTGCCTATAATCCCAGCTACTAGGGAGGCTGAGGCAGCAGAATCACTTGAACCAGGGAGTTGGAGGTTGCAGTGAGCTGAGATCGTGCCACAGCACTGCAGCCTGGAGATACAGCAAGACTGTCTCAAAAACAAAAAAAAGATAGTGTTTTAAGGGACTGGGCGAGTAGATGGACTAAAGAAATGGGGGAAGGGCACCCGGAGCGCCCCCTTGAGGTTGTGGACTTAGTGACCGTTGCACTTGGTTCCTGTTCCTGTCTCTGAGGTCACCACACGTGGTATTCAGCTTAGGTGTTCTTCTTGTCCCCCTCACCAAGTCTTAAGCTCTTTGAATAGAGATCTCTTAGTCATTTCTGAACTTCCAGTGCCTAGCAAAATGCCTGATAAACATTTGTTGCATTACGATCAGATGAAGTCTTATCACACATACACAAGGCACGTTTCTGTCCCTCCCATCTTGAGGCTGCATAAATCAGGCTAGGAGCCTCTCCAGGTTATGGCAGTGTTGCACAGAGGCTGGCATTTAGCAATGCTAAATAGATGCTCGGTTAGTAAATAAGGGAAGGGTGGGGGAGACGCTTCTTAGGCTCTTGCTGTTGCGTATTCTTTTGTATCAGGAGACTCAAGTTCCTAAGGCTCTCTCCAACCTAGTCAGGAAAATAGCCTGTCCCCAGTCTTCAAAATAACAATAGATCTGTTCATCTTGAGATCCACAAGCACACTGACACAAGCTTCAAACAAAGAACCGTTTCCCACAACCCATGATCATCTCCCACCGCGGTTTGCAGACAGGTAATCTGAGGCACACAGAGGTCAAATGAGCCTGAAGGTCACAGATCTGAGCTCCTGCCCTGGAGCTGCCAAATAGAATCTATTATATGCTGACCATCAGTTTGCATTTGGACCAGAACAGTCTGTCAATAAAATATAACTTATTACTATAATCAGACCTCCCCAAAACAATATTTTTTCAAGTTTTCTCTCTATATAATATATTTACTTTCATATACTCTTTTTTGTTCCACTGAGAATTTGAGGAGGCTTATCGTTTGACATTTTTTCCCCCAATAGAAAGAACAAAAAGAAAGAGCAAAATTTTGCAAGCATCAGAGATTCTCCTAGGATCCTGATGCCATGCGTATTTGTCCAGTTTGCTGTAGGCATTTTGTATAACTCTGTTTACAATGGCCAATCCCTCCTCTTAATTTTTCTCTGCAGAAGTAAAGTTTCCACTGTAATTCTCCCTAAACAGGTGAAGAAAGGGGGGTTGGAGGAACCTCCATAGCCATCCCCTGAGGCATAATCAGAGCCAGATGCCAAACTTTCTGAATCAAGAGTGGACTCACGTGCCATAAAAACTAGTGATTTATTTATTATAGGGCTCTAATTAATAAAATATGGCCTTAACCTACAGCCAACAGCGTGTATTCCACTAGTGTGCCCGTAAAATATGGCTGGCAAATTGAAAGTAGCATAATGGCTAAATCACCGTAATTTTCACCACATTAAGAAGCCCCAACTTGAGTTTTACATTACTTCTACCTAATGTCAACCCTACTGGGAGCAAAACCGAATATGTAGTCAGCCCAACACGTGATCTGTCTGACATTTTGGCTCAAATGACCACTCTGTAAATTAATTTACCAAAATGCCTATTTTGGGGACAGACAAGATCATCCAAGGACATGCTATTCCTCAACTGGCCTTTAGGGAAACCATTTAATTATAACAAAACGAGGCCAGTTAAATGTGGCTTCAGTGCTTGTCAACAGCTCCTTAATATTATTGTCATTATATTAACACTTAATAATAATGGTGGTCAAATTGTTTTCAAGAATTTTAAAAATAAGAAGGGTGGTGATAATGATAATGACAGACATCATAAAAGAGACCCTTGCAAGGTATTTTGAGAACTGATTTATTGAGGTGCATTCAGGCTATTTAGTTTTTCACAATTGTTAGATGTATCTTTTGTAAAACCTCAGATAGAGAGAGAGAGAGAGAGAGAAAGATCTTAACTGACCTTGGTGATCCACCACCCCTCTTATATAGCTTTAGCAGGATAGCTGCAGACCTGTGCTAAGTTCTCTCTTGCTCTGTTCCTTAGGGGGGCAGCAGCTGCACCGCCTACAAGCACAGCATCACCCTCGGCAAAGGGCTGCCTGCTTCTACCAGCCAGTGCTCAACTGGGCTAAGGGAGAATTAAAAATCATTGCCTTTTGGTGCAATGACTGCTGTGCAGAGAGCAGCCAAGATGGTCTCACTTCCCAGCACTAGAGATGCCCGCAGCCAGAGGAGAATTGAGAATGATTAACAGGCCAAATGAAATTGTGTTTCCAGGGTTATACTTGGTTTTGAAAGCTGAAGGTGCCCATTAACCACATGTGAGTTTGCTGTGTTTTCTCTGCTGTGAAAATGCAAGTGTTGCCGCACTAGGAAGTCATCAGCATCAGAAAGTTGCTCTCTGAAGCCCTGCCTTTAGGGACTGAGGTCCAAAAACACGTATTTGCAGTCCCATTCCTCCAGCATCCCCTCCTACAGTCTCACAAGCCCTGTGTGAAGTATGGACTTGAATAAACAAGACTTGATCCAGGAGACAATGAAGTCCTTCTTATGTATATTCATTCCTGAACGGAGATGAGCATCTTTACTGAGTTGGACACTAAGGATGCCTGTGAAAACCCAGCGTGCCTGAAAGCAGGGAGGAAGCTTTCTGATGCTAGAAGAAACAAGAGCATGATCTCTATTAATCTGGAAAAATGCATCCATGCAAACTAGAGAGGCAGGTGCATAAACAAACTCATTAGGGTGTGCTAGTGCCACAATCCTACGTGCTTAGCCACTGTCTTTGAGGTTCCGACCAACAATAAGTATCAATCAATAATCAATAGCCAACAGGTATAAATTGACCAATACTTGTTAGGTATCTGTTTTGTGCCCAGAATATTACTTGGTTCTAGAAAGGGATACAAGATCAATACGAGACATTTCTCTCACCCTTTCCATATTTTAAGTGTACATAATTCACTTAAAAACTTCTGAGTATATACTGTAAGCAAAGCTAACATGCAGAGTCATTGGAAATAAAAGTTGGGCTCTATCTGTAGACCAAGTTTCAGACACGTTTAAATCAGCTATTGGATTAATCAAATCAGAGCCACCTTCATGGTGACCTGATGAGTTGACTCCTTGGGCATCATGTAATCTTGTAATCTTTCTTAGTGTGTAGACCCAAGTAAATGCCATCTATCCTGTGGCACTACTGGGATCATAGAATTGTAACATTTAAAGGAACTTCAGAGCCCAATTCTTTACCCAACCTAAGATTCCACTCTTGAACAACCCATTCTTAAACATTTCTAGCAAGTATTGCCTAACCAAAAAGTTCACTGCTTTTAAACTTCAAAATGTCTCCTTTCTGATGTGAAGGGAATTCAGTCTCCTTACAACTGTGTTTTTTTGTTTGCTTGCTTGTTTGTTTGTTTGTTTGTTTTTTCGAGATAGGGCCTCTCGTTCTGTCACCCAGGCTGGAGCACAGGGCATGATCACAGCTCACTGCAGCTTCAAGCTCCTGGGCTCAAGCAATCCTCCTGCCTCAGTCTCCCAAGTAGCTGGGACTACACGTGCACACCACTATGCCCAGCTGACTTCTGTACTTTTTGTAAACATGGTTTTTCCCCGTATTGTCCCAACTGGTCTCGAACTTCTGGGCTCAAACAATCCACCAGCCTCAGCCTCCCAAAGTGCTGGTGCATGAGCTACCATGCAGTCTCTTACAACTTTGATCACCTTTTTATAACTCTGCTATACAGCTTTGTCAAACAAATTCAATCTTTTTCAAAATAGGAGCACATGCAAATATTTAAAAATGACATCCACATGTCTTTTTTTTTTCCCCAGGCTAAATTCCTTTAACCACCTCTTCTACGACAAGATTTTTCAATCATTCACCAGTTGAATTGCCTCTTCTAAATATTCTCCTGTTTTAAACACGTCTGTTAATGTAACCTGGCTCTATGCGTTCACACTATGAAACTCCATCTTACCTGTGAAATGGCAGAGTTAAGCTAGAACAATATGATCGTATTCTTCCATCACTAAAGGAACTGATTTATACAGACTTCCTCTCCCACAGCTGTAGGCATGTAAGAGATCTCCAGGGAATATCCATAGAAAACACTGTCTTTGGACCAAACATGTTGAAAAGAGACTAGAATTGTGTGGTAATCACTGTGAAGAATATGCTTTTTTGGCAGGGCGCGGTGGCTCACACCTGTAATCCCAACACTTTGGGAGGCCGAGACAGGCAGACCACTTGAGGCCAGGATTTCGAGACCAGCCTGGTCAACATGATGAAACCCCATCTATACTAAGAATACAAAAATTAGTCCGGCGTGGTGGCGTGTGCCTGTAGTACGAGCACCCACAGTACTACAGTGATGTAGTACTGCACCACTGCACTCCAGCCTGGGTGAGAGAGTAAGACTCCGTTAAAAAAAAAAGACTGTAAATAACAGATATAAAATGTTGACACCTAGTACTTGGTCAGCAGGGTCCTTGTGTCTAACATCGGTGTAGCTGATCAGTATTGTTGAAATAACTTTAATTCATTTCCAATAACAAAATAAGAGTAGAACAAAAAAATAGAACTGAACATAAGCTTTGCACACCAAGTTCACGATCTTAGTGGGAAGGGCAGGTAGAGTCATAATTTGGTGTTTATAGAAAAAAAGGTTATAATTTAACGAAATTAGGCTATGTAGTCCTTTAAAACAAAATTAAATCTAGGGTTCCTGGAGAAACAAATATTCAGGACTGCACAGCTAGAAATTTTATAGATTTGATTAAAAATTAACCTTGTCAGCCTGTTTTATACTTGAGCCTAGGTGAAATCAAGCAAAAGGTCTGAAGGAACTTGACCAAAACTAACGTGCTGGAGGTTTTTCAATCATTTTTATTAGATTTTCAGGGAATTGTTGTTAGTGAGGAGAGTGAGACGGGACATCAGTTGCAGGTGAGATATTAGCTTAGTAACCCAAGCAGATGCTGATAGCTGTGCATGGTGGTCTAAGAACAGAAGAGGTTAGAAAATGAGAACGTAGTCTCTGGGGAAAATTACTATGGCTCTGACATTTTCAATGGATAAATGCCCAGGGAGGAAGGGTTAAAAAAAATGAAATCCTGTTTTCCCTGTTCTGGGAAAACAGGATCCTAAGAATGGAGCTTATTAAAAGTTATTTTTTTAACTGATGACTGTTCCATTCTGTGCTAGAAAATTGGGTGAGGCTATTTCTGATTTAATAAGATGGATGGATATCCTTGCCCTCAAAAATCTGGCATTAAGAAGATAATATTCTGAGAAGTAGTGGTGCTTCTGGGGATAGAAAATAGAGTCCTTCAAAAGCAGCCAGATGACACAGTCCCTCTCTCAAAAGAATGACTTGGAGTTTTCATGCATGTCTGTGCCCGGGGTAATGAGTACCAGGGACTTACCAGTGGAATTCTTAGCTGGATACAGGGCACATCAGTGTTCTGTCTCTCTGTTGGAGAAAGACTGAGACTCTGAGGGAAAGAAAAAATCAGGAGACATAGTATTAGTCTGTGCCCCATTTGACTGTGGGCTCGTTATTCTGATTCCTCGTCTGAAAATGTCCTCCTTAGGCTCAAAGACCTTTCCAATAAAACCCGGTTCTGGGACAACCGCTCTCATGACCTGCTTTCAAGACGCCTTTCCTTATTCTTTTAGCATTAAGTTTTCTTAAATGTACAATTAGATTAGCAGCACTTGAATCTCTAAAAGGAAAATCCCTTATAAAAGTAAATGGAGTACCTGGTAGCTACATTCTTTGGAGAACACACAGGATATGCAGGCACCAGTTACCCCGTGAAGGATACCATGGCCTCAGGCAGGTGGGTTGCCTCTGTGTGCAGTGTGGTCTACCCACAGCACAGCTACCCTGGTCCTCACTCCACGGCAGGCCATGCAGGACAGCAGCCAGCTGAAGGTCTTCCTCAGGGTCGAGGCTCCCTAGGAGACTAGAGAGTTCATTCACTCCTGAAGAGGTGACTCTTCTCAACATGAAACCACATGCAATTCCTTGGAGTTCCCAGCACAACACTGAGACCCCGGTCAGAGAAGGAAGGGTGGTGGGAAGCTCAAGGGGGTAGTTTGTATTATTGTGATCACTTTCATTCACATCCAATAATAAAATAAGAGGATAACCAAGAATGGAGCCAAACATACATCTCTGCTCACTGAACTGAGCTCCTGATCTTCTATTCAGCGAGAACAGAAACATGGTGATGATGGTGTTTTCTAAAGGATGCACAGGAGACCTGAGTGTAGTGCAGAATGGGGTGGAAAGGAGGCAGGTGGAAAGAAAATGCATGATAGAGGGGCAGAAAATCAGGAGAGTAAAGAAGTGACACAACTCAGGGAATGAACCTAAAATATTAGAATGAGGAGAGGGAGAGGGAGACCAAAGGGGAAGTCCCAGGAGGGGCAGAGGGGAAGAACATGATGAGGACAGAATCAGAGAGGGTGAGAGTTCTCTGGGGTCTGCTCTGTGTAAGTCACCGTCATTTTATGTGTCAGTCTGGCTAGGCTACAGTACCCAGTTGTTTGGACAAATACCAGCCTAGCTGCTGCTGTGAAGGTGTTTTTTAGATGTGATGAACATCTCCGTCGGTGGACTTTGAGTAAAGCAGGTTGTCCTCAGGCCTTGCCCAATCAGTTGAAAGTCTTAAGACTAAATATTGAGTTTCCCCCGAAAAGAAGAAGTTCTGCCTCCAGAGGGCAACAAGAAAACCCTTAGCTGAGTGTCCTCTTCCAGTCTGATGACCTGCCCTGCAGATTTCAGACTTACCAACACCCACAATTGTATAAGCCAATTCCTTTATTTTATTTTATTTTATTTTTGAGACGGAGTCTCACTCTGTCACTCGTGCTGGAGTGCAGTGGCTCAATCTCGGCTCACTGCAACCTCCACCTCCCAGGTTCAAACAACTCTCCCGAGTAGCTGGGATTATGGGCTCCCGCCGCTACGCCCAGCTAATTTTTTGTATTTTTAGTAGAGACGGGATTTTACCATTTTGGCCAGGCTGGTCTCCAACTCCTGACCTCATGATTCGCCCACCTCAGCCTCCCAAAGTTCTGGGATTATAGGTGTGAGCCACTGCACCTGGCCCAAAATCAATCTCTTTACGTATGTGTATACATACACACACCACATACACAGACACAGATACACACCACATCTGTTGGTTCTGTTTCTCTGGAAAACCCTAATACATTATATAAAGTACTGTTCATAACTGCGCAGCAACTGCCGATCCTATCTTAGAGACAGGAAAGTTTCAGAGAGTTTCTCTCCCCAGTTAGCGCCCTGGGAACTACCTCACTGATCTCCCCCCAGTCCTTTATATGGAAAGAAAGGAGCAGTTATGCAAGTCTAGGTGTTTCTCACCTCCAAATCTACTGTACCCTAAGATGGGCAGGGGTTTCTACAAGTCATTTAGTCCCATTTGAGGCATTTGAGAATTTTCAGAATGTCCTTTGGCAACACTTGAGCAGACAGGCAAACAGAATTCCTTTCCATGACACGATGGCCTCTGGCAATTACGTGGCCCCAAAGTGGCCTGGCCCATGGGGTTTGGAAGGGAGCATTGGATACCGAGGATGTCAACCACTTCTCAAATGTCAACACATAGGAAAAAATGCAGTGGCTCACTCACACAAGCAGTACAGCAGCTGGAAGTCTGAGCTCATCTTCCTGTCTGCTCCATTGACTGTTCCTTACCCTGACTGGGTCCATCTTCAGCATTTCATATGCAGGGAAAGGCCATACTCATGTGCGTAATTGAGTTCTAAAGTGTACAAGAGTGCAAGATCCACTTACAGTGAATTTTGTTCTTTCTCAACTCATCTGTATGTCCTAGAGTGTCCATACCCTATCCAACATCACTGAGCTTCAACATGTTGGTAGCACCTACTAGCCCCCTGGTAACTACCTCACCAACTTCCCCCAAGGTCTTTTATCTGGAAAGGGAAGTGCCAGTCAGGTATCTCACAGGAACCTGAAGAAGGCAGAGAGTTAACCACCAACGGAAGCTCAATTTCAACAGCCTTTATTAACCCTGCAAGTGACTCTAACCACTACCTTCAGGACACGGCAAAGGAACCCGGTTCCCCTCACTTCTGTCATACCACACAGCTGATATTTAGCAAGGAAAAACTGTTGGTACACCTGTATACGTTTCATGTGGCTTTTGCTACCTAGCAATGTAATCAATGTAATCACTTTTCCTCTTGATCTTTTTTTCTGCCAGAGGTAAGTGATTTCTCCTACACAAAGATTTTTTTAATGCTTTTAAGAGCCAACGCTGAATCTTTGAATGATCGAATATCAACTAGCATATTCTTAGACCTCTAGAATGAGGATTGTGGAAATTTGATAAGGCAAACCAGCCTGGCATCCTGAAAACATCACGGCCCTGGGAATCAGAAGAGGCAAAGCACTAACTCAGTCACTTAACTTCCTTAGAGCCCATTCCATTTAGTCAATATTTATTGAGTATTTCCTGTGTCCTGGGCATTTTCTTGAGCACCAGAGACATAAAGACAAATGAACCCTAGCCTTGTCTGCAGAGAGCTTATAATTTACTGTTAGAGACAGCCGTGTAAAAAAACAATTGCAATACTGAATGAGCCATACCTCAACAGAAGTACACACAATGTACCAGACGCACTCATGGAACCGAATGATTCATTCCATCCTGGATGAGCTTTAGGGCATGTTTCTCTAAGAAGATGACACCCCAGCACAGCCTTTGTTTTTCTCATTTGAGGAATGAAGAAGCCAAAGTGAAAAATTCCTATGTCTCTCCCAGCCTTACAGCTCTGAAATTCAATAACTGTGCAGATAAATCCGAGAAATCCTGAAAATCAGAATGTTCAGCGTAGGGCAGTCTCGGACAGGAATGGTGGTTTGTGGAACTGGATAGCTACAGATACTGGCCCCTGCTCAGAGAGCCAGGCTGCTAGGTAGAGCCCCAAGGGTGGGGTGCTGTTTTACCCAGTCCTCCCAAGCCATCAGAATTCATGTCACCCTTTTTGATGAATGAACAAATCAATTCAAAAAGTACTCCATTGCAAGACTCTGTAGGCTAGCAGAAGAAGACATGTTAATGGCCGGGTGTGGTGGGTCACACTTGTAATCCCAGCACTTTGGGAGGCCGAGTCAGACAGATTACTTTGAAGCCAGGAGTTTGAGGCCAGCCTGACCAACATGGTGAAATCCCGTCTCTACTAAAAATACAAAAATTAGCCGGATGTGGTGGCATGTGCCTGTAATCTCAGCTACTTGAGAGGCTGAGGAGGGAGAATTGCTTGAACCTGGGAGGTGGAGGTTGCAGTGAGCCAAGATCGCACCACTGCACTAAAGCCTGGACAACAGAGCAGTCTCTGCCATTGAGAAGCCCACAGCCTGATGAAGAATTAGGATATGGCACAGGAAAAATTAGGGAAACCCGGGGTACAAATCAAGGCCCAATATAGGGAGTACACAAAGAGGTGCAGGCAAGGAGTTAATTAAAGGAAGGAAAATGTTTGTCTCCTAGAGGAATCAAAGAAGGCTTCAGGACATGCCCAACTGGAGGTTATCAAAGGGCAGAGAGATAACAGAAAGAAGGGCAGAACATTCTACACAGAGCAAACTACTTGAGCAAAAGTGGAAAGATAGAGATACTTCAGGAGATTGCAAGCAGAATTAGGCTGGAACTATAGAATATAATTATAATAATAATCAACATCATTATTAATATTACTTAGAGAGTGCCTACTGAGTGTGCCAGGAATTTTGAATGGCCTTCCTCACCCTTCTCTACCACCTGGGATATGGGTATCACCCCCATTTTTCAGATGAGCAAACAGGTTTCATGGGCCAAGCTGAGATTTTAACGAGATGCTCCTGATCCCAGAGTCCACACTCTTAACAGTCATGCTTCTTTATTTGATGTGCTGCTGGGAAATGAATTCCTAGCTCAAAAGGTCCTGTACAAAAGTGTTTTGAAGGACAGGAATTGTAGAATACAGCACATAAATCTGGCAGCATTATGGAAAATGGCTTGGAGCAGGAAAAGACTAGAGATAAGGAGATCTTTGACTTGCGTGTTACAGTAATGAGAGATATGCAAGAGCAATAAACACTTCTGCACTGAGGCAATAGGAGTCAAAAAAAGAGAGGAAAGAAAGGGGTATATGAAAAAACCACGTCATGGGGTAGAATCCGTAGAACCTCCCTAGTGGTTGGATATGGTGGAAAAGGGAGGACTAGGCAGTTTGGAGAATGTGTGTTTGGTTCCTGAGGTCCGCTCCTGAGCCAGCGTCATTTCTTTTCATCCAGCCTCTTGGATCTATAGGCAAGAAAGAGGACGTTTTCTGAAATATTTTCTTTCCTGTAAAGTATGCATCTTACAAATTCATATTTCTCCTGGACTTTAGTAGCTGGACAATAATCAATTGTTGTCCCTGTAAGTTCCAAGAAATTTAGTTTAAGGTTTCTCATAGGAAATACCGATAGGTAGAAGTTCCTGTATAAAAACTCTGCCCAAATCACCTATTTCTGGGGCGCGTTGCTTATAATAGGTACTGATTGAATATGTTCTAAATGAATAAGTAGATAAACCACAAACACTTTCAACCTCTTGACCCTTGTGAGACTTTTATCCCTACCTTACTTTCAAAACAGAACTCCAAAGGCAAGAGTTTAACAAAGGCCACCGGGACATAGAATGTAGCCATGTTGGGACGTGCGGTGAGAGAACAGGGAAGAGAGACCTTAGCTGGGTCTGTCCTCTGATGTTTGGTGCGACTGCTGACACATGGCAGGACCTCAGTAAGCATTGGTTGGATGGGTAGATGAATGAGTGAGTCAGATCATCTAGCTTTGAAGATCTCAGTAGTTCCTGTTTAAGTAGAGGAGTTTGGGCAGCCACCAGCCCCATTAACTTAACATGCCAATGTGACTAATGTTGCTTTTTCCAGAAGTCTTGGCCTTGCCTGCAAAACTCAACACTGAACACCTGAAGTAAAAAAAAAAAAAATCCCACTGGCAAAGCTTGCTTTTAACCGTGGGAGACACCAAGCAACATTGCCAATTTCCCGGGGGCCCAATACCTTTCTGACTTTGCAATAACTCCCAAGTTAAACAAATTGCCAAAGAGTTATAAGCCTCTTATTAGTTGGATGGCTTCCCCCAATTGCTCTGCTGGCTGCATTTTCCCTGCACACACATCGGTGAGTTCTGCCGACTATTCGTGTGCCTGCAAGTTGAGGAGCTCTGGCATTTCTGTGATCTACAGACTCCAATCTCCACTCCCTGTTGCCTTCACTTTGAACTGAAGTGCTGTCTTAAGCAACCCCACTACCCACCACCTAACAAGCCGGGACGTGAGTCTTCGTGACTGTTACAACACTTGAACCTTATCCCAGGCTAACCAGTAACACCAGTATTCAAACTGCAGTGTGAGGAACACCGCAACAAGCCGAAGAAATGGCCTGTACCGATTTCCTAATGGTCAGAGGATGAAGTGTGGCACAGCAACAGCTGGAAACACAGGTGACAGAAGGCGTAGACGAGAGAGGCATTGGAGAACAACGTGAAAATCTAAAATAGAGAGCTAGCATTCATTTGTGGCCCTGGGTTCACACAGCAGAAACCAAAATGGAGAGCTGGGAGAGAATCTCATTCTCTGGAAGATATCAGTTTCACCTGAGTAAAGACCAGTCGGATGCTTTGGGATAAAAATCCACTTTAGAAATTAAATTATCCAATTCAGTTTCCCACCCTAATTCATAAGTCCATGTCCAACTCTATTTCATTTTGTATTGAACAACATTTAGCTATTATACCAACTTCTGATTCTGCATGAATTTCCATATAAGATCTCTGTGGACTGGGTGTGGTGACTTGGGCCTGTAATCCCAGCACTTTGAGAGGCTGAGATTGGAGGATCACTTGAGCCCAGGAGTTTGAGACCAGACTAGTCAATATAGTGAGACCTCATGTCTATAAAAAACATTAAAAATTTTCAAAAAAAAACAGCCAAATGTGGTGGTGCACGTCTATAGTCCCAGCTTACTCTGGAGGCTGAGGTGAGAGGATTGCTTGAACCCAGGGGGTTGGAGGCTGCAGTGAGCTGGGATCACACCATTGCACACCAGGAAGATTCTGTCTCAAAAAAAAAAAAAAAAATATATATATATATATATATATATATATATACGTGTGTGTGTGTGATAATTATACAACATGAAATGAGGCAACTCCATCAACATTTGTTGGTCAATAAAAACTCCTTGAAAAGAATTATAAGCTAAGTTTTCTGTTTTGTTTTTCTTTGAAAAGTGCGAATTTCTATAGTACACTGGTTCCACTATTTTCTTGGACTATGATAAGGTTTATGCCAAGAGATCACATTAGTTTCTGTACACTGTTTCTATTGATTCAAGGCTCTTACCTAAGATTAGAAGAAACAATCGTTTTATTAACTGCAGTCAAATGGTTATGGAGAAAATCTGCGTCCGCCGGATATCCATAATTCCATCTTTCCTTCTTAGTACTGTTATCTTATTTCATCTAGAGATTTTCCCTAGATGAAATAAGGTGGAAATCAACAAGATCTTTCAGAGGGTGGGGACAGGAGTGGAAGGACAGAAGAGGAGGGGAGAAAGGAGAGGGGACGGTCTCCCATGGAAGTGTGCAAAAGCAACCAATTCCCCATGAGCTTCTCTGACGTGCAGACCTCAATCTGAAAGAGAGAGTGGACTCAGATGGAAATTGAACACGTTCATGACTCAGATCCTTCCAGAGCACCTCTCTGTCCTTGTCCTGAAAAGCACTACAATTTGGTGAAAGAGGGCAGTTCCTCTAGGATGGCCATCTATCTTCTGAGTCCTTATTTCTGCTACTTCAAGAAGACAAAAATGAATGAATGGCCTGCCTGGAGTCTATCCATAGCAGAGACGCCTTTTCCAGTTTGCTCTTTGCTAATTCTTTTTAGTCACTTGATTTTGTTAGGGAATCAAATCTAAGGGTTCATTTCAACCTGCAGATTCAAGGTCCTCTGGAGGCTTTCTGATTTATACTTCCAAATCCAAAAAGATGTCTTGATAAAGCAGGGTTTTTTCTTTTCTTTTCTTTTCTTTTTTTCTTTCTTTAATTTTTTATTTTATTTTTTTTTTATTTTTGAGATGGAGTTTCACTCTTGTCGCCCAGGCTGGAGTGCAGTGGCGGGATCTCGGCTCACTGTAACTTCCGCCTCCCAGATTCAAGTGATTCTCCCTGCCTCAGCCCCCCAAGGCTTACAGGTGTGTGCCACCACGCCAGGCTAATTTTTGTACTTTTTAGTAGACATGGAGTTTCACCATGTTGGCCAGGCTGGTCTCGAACTCCTGAGCTCAGGTAATCTGCCTACCTCAGTCTCCCAAAGTTCTGGGGTTACAGGCACCCCACACCATGCCCACCTCTCTCTCTCTCTCTCTCCATATATATATACACACACACACACACACATATATATACACACACATACACACACACACACATATATACACACACACACACACATATATATATATAAAAGTAGAGATGGAGTTTCACCATGTTGGCCAGGTTGGTCTCGAACTCCTGACCTCAGGAGATCCACCCAACTCGGCCTCCTTAAGTGCTGGGATTACAGGGATGAGCTACCGCACCTGGCCAAAGCAGTATTATTTGTAACTACTATGTACCAGACATTACTGAAAGGCTTACTCACCTCTGCCTGCTTCTTTGTCTAACACATCTTCCAAATCATTGTGTGGAAAAGAGCTCAATTAGTTCCATCCAATGATGTACTATTCTGAGTCATGCACATAAGGCAACGTGATATGAACTGACTGGGGTCACACCAAAGAAAACTGCTAAAATTTTCAGATTGTGGAGATGGCCTGATCCATAAAGATTGCCCTAAATCTGAAGTAGGAGAAGTGACTTTGGTTTGGCCTAATCCCCACTTACACACGTCATGAAGAAAGTCATCTCCCTCTTGCACATCTCAATGTAAGAATACATTTGAATACAAAGTTTTACTTCTTAAAGAATGGAACAAACTCCAGTTCAAGATTGTTAACCACTGGCAAAATACTCAGCATCTTCTTTGTCCTAAGGACTACTGCTATCAGCAAGGCAATTCCATGGTTTCGTCAGAAGGAAAAGAAAAAGGAACTTTTAAAATGGGGTGGGAGCTTGAAGGTAAGGTAAGATGTTAACACTAGAGAAACTGGGTGGGGTGTACCAGAAGTCTGTATTCACTTTTCAACTTTAAAATGCTTTCAAAATGTAAAGTGTATTTAAAAGAAATGGGGTGAAGCTGGGAGGTGAGCAGAATAAACTCAGGGCTACAGGAGCATTTGAAGAGCTGGTTTCATTTTTTAAAATCTTATTTATTTATGTATTTATTTATTTATTTATTTTAGAGACAGGGTCTCACTCTGTTGCCGAGGCTTCGGGGCAGTGATGCAATCAGAGTTCACTGCTGCCTCAAACTCCTGGGCTCAAGTGATTCTCCCGAATCGCCTCAGCCTCCTGAATAGCTGGGACTACAGGCATGCACCACCACACAATTTTTTTTTATTTTTTGGAGAGAGAAAGTCTTACTGTGTTGCCCCTGTTGGTCCCAAACTCCTGGGCTCAGCCTCCCAAAGCTCTGGGATTACAGGCATAAGCCACGGGTGCCTAGCCTGAAGAGCTGGTTTCAAAGTTGTGGTCATCTATGCCGGATAATAACCAAAGGCAGCCTGACCTGAAATCCACAGAGGACCTGTCACTTTGGTAACATAGACGAAAACCTCGAGATTGTTCTTATCTCTAGAGAACAGAGATTCCCCACACCTCTGCTGACCAAGGATGACTTTAATTGTGTGTCTTTCCAGGCCCCTGAAGGCTGTCCTCCTCTGAAAGCTACTTCATTCATCCATCAGGTGCTTCCTTGAGCTCCTTCTCTCCGTTTAGAAGTAGTTCTTTGATAAACCATTTTCTTCCTTCCGCAAACATAGCTTGGATGTGGAATCAAATCCCGGAAGTTACATGGTATCTAAGAATCTGGGTGGGTGTGTGCATGTGTGTGTGTGTGCGTGTGTGTGCATGTGTGTGTGTGCATGTGTGTGCGTGTGTGCGTGTGTGTGTGCGTGTGTGCGTGTGTGTGTGCGCGTGTGTGCGTGTGTGTGTGTGCGTGTGTGCGTGTGTGTGTGCATGTGTGTGCGTGTGTGCGTGTGTGTGCATGTGTGCGTGTGTGTGTGCGTGTGTGTGTGCGTGCGCATGTGTGTGCGTGTGTGTGTGTGTGTGTGCATGTGTGTGTGTGCATGTGTGCGTGTGTGTGTGTGTGTTTAACCTGTTATTTAAATTTTCAGGCTCACTGGGGAGATGAAAAAGAGACCAGAAGAGCTTAAGGCAGTTATATCAGTTCTGTGCAAACAAAGTTGATGTGGCTCGGTGCAAGCCAAGATTAAAAGTGATTGAGTGCTTCTGTATGAGCAAAGAACCCCAGACCGAAAAATAGAAAAGCGCCGTGGTTCTTTGCCAACCTTCTTAAAATAACTACCATTGTGCTGGATTAAAAGGCATTTGCTGAAGATTGTGTGAAGAATTAAGCTTATTTGTTATTCTTTTGAAACAGAAATGTGAATAAAAGAAAAGCTGTTAGTCAACATTGTCTTAGAAGATAAAGCTTTCGAGATAGCAGAATATCTGGGTCAACGGGAGGCTCCAGCAACTCGTGCCCTGGATTGACAGTTCCCTTCACAATTGCAGCTGGACACTTAATGCTTCCTTCCCTACCCCATCCCCATTCAGGGGCTCATGGAACACGGCCACAGAGAAGTGATGGGTCCTGGTGTCCTGTGCATAGGGTGGTTTCATCCCACCTAGGGTTCAATGGTCACCTCACCAGCATAGAATTGGGCAGACAGAGAGGAAAACAACAAAGTAGAATTCAACAGGCAGAGAGAAAGGATCTCTAGAATATCCAAGTGCTCTTGATTGCTGTGGTGTTTGATCTGTTGGTTCTTCTTCCAAACCTCCAAGACAAAGCAAAAGGATTTTAAAATGTCTTCCCATAGAAGAGGCCCTAGACCAAAAACCCAGTGTTGGTTGTGCAGAAAGTAACCTGTGTAAGCAGAAATGGGAGTTCCTGCAGCCGAGAGAGGCGCTGGGAAGTCGCTTTCCCAAGCAAGTCTCCGTGCTCAGCACTGAGTCCTTAACAGAGGGACGTTGGAAGAGGAGACGCAGCTACATTTCAGTCAGTTCTACCCCATGATTAGGATCCAGATAGCCTGGAAGTTCTTCCTTCAACAGCCAGAAAGATTTAATCCAGACTGCAGGAATCTCTGTGTTTTCCACAGGGCCACTGAGGCCGTTTTCTGAAATACAGAATCTGGAAGAGAAGAAAAGCAGCTGGTTGGATGCTTCCAGCCCCCAGGTCTCCTCTCAGCACCAGGAGATCTTTCCCATTCTTTGAGTAGGGAAAGCCTCTGACTACAGAACTGTGGAAAGCAGTCAGGTAGTTGGCTGTTTACGTCAAAACGCTTGCAGCGTAGCTGAGCTCATTCCTGTCATCTCAGCACTTTGGAAGGTCGAGGTAGGAGAATAGCTGGAGCCCAAGAAACCAGCCGGGGCAACACGGGGAGACCCTGTCTCTACAAAAGAATTTAAAAATTAGCCAAGTATGGTGGCACATACCTGTAGTCCCAGCTACTCTGGAGGGTGAAGTAGGAGGTTCTCTTGAACCCTGAAGGTAGAGGTTGCAGTAAGCCAAGATCGTGCCACTGTACTCCAGGCTGGGTGACAGAGTGAGACCCTGCCTCAGAAAAAAAAAAAAAGCAACTCCAGTGTAAACACAGCTCTAAAATGGTGATTCTCAGGTGGAATGACTTTGCCCCCCACCAGGGGACACTTGGCAATCTCTGGAGACACTTTTGATGTTACAACAACTATTGTCATCTAGTAGGTAGAGCCCAGGGATGCTACTAAATGTACGAAATGCCTACAGTGCACAGACAGCCCTCCACAATGGGGAATCATCTCCCCAAGTGACGATATGGCCAAGGTTGACAAACCTGGTCCTAGAGGGTGGAATGAAAATTAAAGTTTCTACTTTTTCCTATAAAAAGATTTTTTTTTTTTAAGTTTTAAAAACTCCATGAGAGGCCAGGCGCAGTGGCTCACACTTGTAATCCCAGCACTTTGGGAGGACGAGGCAGGTGGATCACGAAGTCGGGAGTTTGAGACCAGCCTGGCCAACACAGTGAAACCCCGTCTCTACTAAAAATACAAAAATTAGCCAGGTGTAGTGGCGCATGCCTGTAATCCCAGCTACTCGGGAGGATGAAGCAGGAGAATTGCTTGAACCTGGGAGGCAGAGCTTGCAGTGAGCCAAGATCGTGCCATTGCACTCCAGCTTGGGTGACAGAGCTAGACTCCATCTCAAAAAAACAAAACAAAACAAAACAAAACTCCTTGAGGGAATGTCCCAGTGTTTAAACTATTCTGTTTCTGTCATCCTACCCTGCACATCAGGACCTTCTTAGCTGTTCAAACAAAAAGATGCACAAATAACCATCCATGACAGAAAACAAAGATTCTGAAAATATCCCCCAACTTGCTAATGTAGATATTAATACTTTCATCAATAAGCCCAGTGACAAACACATTGGGAGTCCCACGTGGCTGGCCCTGAGCTTCCTACGGAAGCGAATTCAAAGAAATATAAGAAACATCAGCATCAAAAGAGAAAGAGGAACACACTCATGAAAAAATTAAAATACGATATTAGAAAACTAGCAAGAAAATGAATAAAGTACACATTTAGCTAAATATTAAAATTAGCAAGTTACTATTTATGTTATATGTAACCATTTTAAGGTAATTATAAGTTTAATGACAAGTAACAAGTTTAATAACTACTGATTAATTTGCTTCGGGGGGGACATTAAACCAGGGAATGCCTATCAGCATTATTTTTAATTTTCAAATTCAATAAATGGGATTCTTCTTCAAAGCCACTAGAAGGCCACTGAGAAATTGGATTGACCCAACTCTTCCTGAAAACAAAGTGAGAGTTCCAAGACGATACTCAGAAAAGGAATTTATCAAACTGAGGTTACATCGACCTAAGCAGTTCTTCACAAAATCAAAGATTTCTAATTACACTAGAACGAAACAGAAAATTAGGTGACAAAAGGAGGCTCTTTTCAAAGCAGCCTCTTTTTAGCTTAATTTGGCTCAAAAATAAAAATGAAACCTTAAATCCTCTGAATGGGAAACAGTGAAAAAAACTCAAAACTTAACGTGAGATTAAAGTAAGAAAACCCATTGAGTAAAAGAATTTTCTATGGTCCAGCAAACTTATGGAACATAGTTACTGAACATCATGCTAGAACAGCATTGAGAGGTTGCAGCTAACTCCTCGCTCCTGGTATTGCTAAGCCTAGACCCTATAACTGGGTTACACAGGTAGATGCAAGAACTCTGCAGGAAATAGAACCTTCCATCAAGTGAAACAAAGCTGTTCGCCTCCCCGGGAGAAGCCCCTGACTAGGCAGAACCCGACTGGGTTGCTCAGATGCAAGGCAGGGCCCCTGCAGGGGAGATGCCTCTACCTTGACACTCAGTAGGTTAGGGAATCATTAGAAGCCAGATCCAAGAAGTCCTGGGATCTATGCAACGGTGTTGCATTAATGAAAGGTGAGGGTTTTTTCTGTTTGTGTTTTTTTGTTTGTTTGTTTGTTTGTTTTGCCCATGACTCATGCTTCCCCATCTATCAGGCAGGAGAACAATAAGAACTTTTTGTGCCTGGCACAAACTTGTTTCTTGTTTGCATACTTACACTTGGCTGGACAATGGGAACGACAGCCTGTGTACAACCAAACACTTGGAGTAGCCGCATTAGGTGGCTGGTACCTCTCAGCTAGACTTAAGAAAGGAAAACCCACAAGAAAAGATGGACATGTAGTCTGCTGTGAGCCTTCCGAGGACTCTCCCAGACAACACCAACCTTCCAAGGAGGATGGAAGTCGCAAGAGATCAGAACCTCGGGAACCCGTCCATTTTAACAGCCCTTATCTCATAGGAGTGAGCTAACTCAAATACAAGAGCTCTGGTTTTGTTTTGTTTGTTTTTTGTTTTGTTTTGTTTTTGGAGACGGAGTGTCGCTCTGTCACCCAGGCTGGAGTGCAGTGGCACGATCTCGGCTCACTGCAACCTCCACCCCCAGGGTTCAAGTGATTCCCCTACCTCAGCCTCCCAAGTAGCTGGGATTACAGGCGCCAGCCACCACGCCTGGCTGATTGTTTGTATTTTCAGTAGAGACGGGGTTTCACTGTGTTAGCCAGGATGGTCTCCATCTCCTGACCTCATGATCCACCAGCCTCGGCCTCCGAAAGTGCTGGGATTACAGGCGTGAGCCACTGCGCTCTGCAGACCTCTGGTTTTAAAGATTACATATATATACAGAAGGTTAGGAGGCATTACTCTGACTTTAAATAAATGTATACACATAGACACACACGCATATATATAATCTGTTTTATAATTTGACAATTGCAAAAACAATGGCAAAAAATTAGGTGCCGGTTTTTTAAAGATAATTACAGCCAGCTGACTTCTAAGACAGCAAGAGTGTAATGGCAATAAAATAAATAATTAGGAAAAAAATTGAGGTATCTTTGAATGTCTGAACTCAAAGAAGAGCCCAACTTTATGAAGTCATGGCCTGGGGAGAGTTCATGGAAAAGGTTGGGCTTGAGCTGAGTTTCAAACATTGACAGCAAAAAGTGCATTTCTCATTGTTTTTTTTTTTTTTTTTACTGATGGTTATCCTCTCAAAAGTCACTGACATTTCTGTCCCAAAACAGAGAGTTTAGCAAAGTGTTTGCCTTCAGATTTCCCGTATCCACCAAGTCCCCCTGAATATGCCACCTCCTACCCTGAACTCTCAGCAGCCTGCCTGCCTGGATTTGTGGTTTTGTTTTTTGGATTTTTTGGATATAAGAATGCATTTGTACTATTGTTGCTCCTATCTGGTCCATTTTGAGACCAATATCACCCTTCTGCAAAATCACACTTCAGGCAGAAGGGTGCAAGCCATGGTTTTAGTAATAATCCTTTTAGTTACTATAACTCTCCACTTGCCAACGTTTTATATTGTGTAGATCAGTTCAGTGCAAAAAGAAGGAGACATGTTGACCCACACAGGGAATCAGATAGGCGACCTCCATCTCCCAAAGTTGAACCTCTAACCTCAAAGCCAAACAGCTACAACCTCCGGATAACCATTACCCCTTAAGACTGATATGTATCATGACATTCCTTGTAACATATCAAAACATGTTGAATAGAATGTGCACTGCGTTTCACCCTTGAAGAACACTAGATGAATGATCCTACAGTCAATATTATTTCACAACCACAAAGACGTATTCAGACACTTCAACCTACATAGAAACATAGAATCTTAGAAAGGGAAGCCACTTGAGAAGTCAGTGAATGCCACCCTGGTATTCGATGAATTCAATGAATATCTGAATTTTCTTCAGAGCACCCCCAAGTCAGTGGCTTGGCCATCTTCTAGAGTACTTGCAAATAATGGGATCTTCACAACCTCACAGGGTAGCCTATCTTATACTCAGACAGTCTTGATATTTGTAGAGTTATTCTATTATCAAGGTAAAATAGGCTTCCCTAATAGTTCTTCCTGTTAAACATAGTTTTTTTCCTTTGGAAACTCTTAGGGCTCTGGGCTTTAGACAGAAGTTCTGGCAATTAAATCCCCAGGTACTGGTGTGGCTGTTATCAGTACATGTCCGCTGAGAACAAGGAGTTGCTTTGGATCCCAGTCCTACCAGGGGCAAATTCTTGTTGAAACTTGCAAAGAGTCACTCTCCAAAGCAAATCAGAGTCTCCTACAACTTATAAACAATAGTTTGTTTAGTGATAAGTACAAAGTTGAGTATCAGCAACAGGGTTTTTTAAAAAGCAGGAAAAAAAATACACTGATTACATATAATCACATGTGTTCAACTATTTCTAGCCTAGATATAATCTTAATATAATGAGTATTGTTACAAGAGATAAAGATAATAATAACAATAATTTTATTTATAAACCATTTTCCAGCCAATGTGCTTGGGGCATTGCATGATCATAAGCAATGATTAAAACACTATTAAAAAACATCAAACAAATAAAACACAAGCTAGTCTTCAGGTAGAAAATGAAGTAGTGCAAAAACAAATCAGAGGCTGGACGGGTACAGTGGCTCATGCCTGTAATCCCAGCACTTTGGGAGGTCAAGGAGAGCAGATCACTTGAGGTCAGGAGTTCGAGACCAGTCTAGCCAATATGGTAAAACTCTGTCTCTACCAGAAATACAAAAATTATCTGGACATGGTGGTGCACGCTTGTAATCCCAACTACTCCAGAGGCTGAGGGGGGGAAGATCGCTTGAATCCGGGAGGCAGAAGCTGCAGTGAGCAGAAATTGTGTCACTGTACTGCAGCCTGAGCAACAGAGTGAGAGTCTGTCTCAGAAAAAAAAAAAAAAAAAAAAAAGAAAGAAAGAAAGAAAGAAAAGAAAAAAGAAACCAGACACTAATATTAGAAGCACAGAAAAATAGCCAGGCGCAGTGGCTCACACCTGTAATCCCAGCACTTTGGGAGGCCGAGCTGGGTGGATCACGAGGTCAGGAGTTCGAGACCAGCCTGGCCAACATAGTGAAACCCTGTCTCTACTAAAAATACAAAAATTAGCCGGGCATGGTGGCGCACGCCTGTAGTCCCAGCTACTCAGAAGGTTGAGGCAGGAGAATCACTTGACACTGGGAAGTGGAGGTTGTGGTGAGCCGAGATTACACCATTGCACTGTGTTGCCTGGGCAACAGAGCGAGACTCCATCTCAGAAACAAAAACAAAGAAAGTACAGAAAAATGGCACCAGGTATTAGAAGACATCACAGATAGTTTTCTTTGTGTTTTTTCCACTCTAGTTACTCTAAAAAAAAAAAAATCCTAAATCCACTTGTCATGATTTCTAACACATTTATTTCCTAGGTACCAACTTCTTCTTTAGTTACTGTTCTTCAGATTAAGTTTTCTCCCCTCCGTAGATCAAGATCTCATTTTTCTGTCCATTCAATCAAATTCATACCGCAAATAGGTTAGTTCATAAAACCATGAAAAACAAAAAAGAAGAGTGATTAAGCCATTTCTCCAATATTTGAATTTTAATGTGTTTGTTATATATATTTGGCTCCTTAACCAATGACACTAAAAAAAAAGGAAAACAGTCAATGCCCAAACTATGCCCATATGACTGTCATTTCCAACTTTTCAGTCATCACAACATCCTCTTGTTTTGAGTTTTGCAATAACCACCAACTCCCTCCTCCCTTCAAAAAAGATGAGGATGGTGTAAGAAGCACTGTCGGTTACCTATGCCACAGCCATTTCCTCCCCCTCCCCGGCTCTCTTCCTGGGTAACAGAACACTATTTTTATTCAGGTATCAGAGGGTCATATGCTCATAGAAAGTGGGGCCCTCCCTCCCCAGCAAGAAAATGTTAAATCTGAGACAAGTGGGTAATTCCACTCCCCCTTGCTAGTAGAGTGGTTAGTTCAGATACATAATCCAATGCTGGCCAAGGAGACATGGTGGGAAGTCTGATAGAACTTCCTAGGCGAGGTCTGCCTCCCTGGCCTGCCTCAGACTGTGCAGATGTGCTCTTTAGAACCAGACTGGCTCTCTTGAAGTCGTGAGATACAGAACCATAGAACTCAGCAAGCACACTGGGTTCAGTGGAGTGAAAGATGGAAAGACATGGGTCCTTGAAGACAGCGTCAAGCCAAGCCTGCAACCACCCCACACTGCATTTCCTATTGGATAAGAGGAGGTCTCCTCCTTGTTCCAATCAATTAAATTGAACATTCTTGACCTCACAACTAAAAACATCCTAGACAACTCAAAAGCATTTCTCAGTGCATAATTAAAGTGAATTACACACTTTTGGGATTCGTATTTTTAGAAAATACTTACATACAACTAAAAATACTTGAAATCTTTTAAACCAGTTATCTGAATGTCACTCAGGTAACATTTGAGTGGTTAATATCTACCAGCCATATTACCCTACATCATATTTTTAAAATTTCTATAATTACATGTAAGATGGGATTATTCCATTTTATAGTAAAGGGGAATCAGAGAAATTAAGTGATTTGCTTAATATCACACAGTTTGGAAGTGTTAGAGCCAGCATTTGAAGACGATTTTTCTCTGAGTCACAGTTTATTTCTCTTTTTACTTCATCAAGCTGCATTCACTGGATTCTTATTCTGGGCTATGCTCCTAGACTTATTTTTTGTTAATTTTTTAATATTTCAATAGTTTGGGGGTCCAGGTTGTTTTCAGGTTACATGAGTAAGTTCTTTAGTGGTGATCTCTGAGATTTTACGGCACCCATCACCAGAGCGGTATACACTGTACCCAATATGAAGTCTTTTATCCCTCACCCTCCTACCAACCTTCCTGCTGAGTCCCCAAAGTCCTTTCTTTGGGGGGAGGGGGACGGACTTTCATTCTTGTTGCCCAGGCTGGAGTGCAGCGGCACAATCTCGGCTCACTGCAAGCTCCGCCTTCCGGGTTCACGCCATTCTCCTGCCTCAGCCTCCCGAGTAGCTGGGACTACAGGCGCCGCCACCTCGCCCGGTTAATTTTTTGTATTTTTAGTAGAGACGGGATTTCACCGTGTTAGCCAGGATGGTCTCGATCTCCTGACCTCGTGATCCACCCATCTCGGCCTCCCAAAGTGCTGGGATTACAGGCGTGAGCCACCGCGCCCGGTACTAAAAATAAACTTTTAAACTGACTTTAGAATGGTAACATGAATGAAAGAGGTGCCTGCAAAAATGCAGAAGAAAAGTGTTGGACTCAGAGGAAACAAGAAAGGCCAATGTTCTGAGGCAGCCGTAAGAAGTGCGTGTCCCAGGAGCGGCGTGGCTACCATCAGTCCCTAACTCCAGCCTCCCATGTCTCGCTGTCCTCCAAAACCCCACTGCATGGCTAAGAATTTCCAACTTCACATCTCCAACCCTCAGCTCCTCCCTTCCCCTGCATCGGCTCCCCGAAGCCATCCGCATTCCGGCTGCTGGCAACTCCATTCCTGCCTGGTGTCATCTTTGTGCCTCTCTTTCTCTCTCTAGTCCTCATTGAATCTGGCAGGAAACCGTGACTCACTTTCCCAGAAAATACAGAATTCGATCTCATCTCACCACTTCCATTGCTGCTGACCAGGGTGGACAGCTGTTATCTCTAACCCAGATTATTACACAGGGATAGGACCAGGATGAGGCAAGGTTGGCCCCAGGGGTACAAAACTGAAAGAGACGCTCCCTCTCCAGATGCTTTGCACAGCCCTGGGAGTGAGGACCTCCTCACATTTCGTATCCTAGGGGCCTAAACTTACTTCACTTTAGCTCTGGCCCAACTATTGCAATCAACTGCAAACTCTTTCCTATATCAGGCCTTGCCTACAGGCTACTCTCAATATGGCAGCCACAGAGATGCTTTTTATTATTTTTTAGTTTATTTATTTATTTTTTCTTATTATACTTTAAGTTCTGGGATACATGTGCACAACGCGCAGGTTTGTTACACAGGTATACATGTGCCATGACGGTTTGCTGCACCCATCAACCTGTCATCTACATTAGGTATTTCTCCTAATGCTATCCCTTCCCTAGCTCCCTAACCCACAACAGGCCCCTATGTGTGATGTTCCCCTCCCTGTGTCCATGCGCTCTCATCGTTCAACCCCCACTTATGAGTGAGAACATGCTGTGTTTGGTTTTCTGTTCTTGCGTACAAATGGAAAAACATTCCATGCTCCTGGATAGGAAGAATCAATATCGTGAAAATGGCCATACTGCCCAAAGTAATTTATAGATTCAATGCTATCCCTATCAAGTTACCACTGACCTTCTTCACAGAATTGGGATGCTTTTTAAACATAAACAAATCGTGCTCCTTCCCTGCTAAAGACCCTGAGACAGCTGCCCCTCTCACAAAGAGTGAAAGCTAACATCCATGCAAGAGCCAACACTGGCTCCTTGGCTGGCCTCCTCGCTGACTCTTGAACCCAACAAATTCCTCAGGACTTTATTCCCACCTCAGGACCTTTACTCTAGACACTGTCCCTCCCAGATCACTCTATCCCTCCTACCAGCCTTGGCTAATTCTTTTTCTTTTTTCAACTCTTTGCTCAAATTTCACCTTTGGCCTGTGGCCCGCCCTGACCACCACTGCAGCCTGCCTCAAGACCCTCCCATTGGTACCCCTGTCCCTATCCCGACTCAACTTTTTTCTATAGCACTGACCACTTCCCAACCCACCAAGGAACTAAATTCCTCTCTCCCTGTGCTAAAATGTAAACTCTGTGAGTGCAGGAATTTTGTGTGCTTTGTTCTCTGTTCTATCTCGGGAGCCCAGAACAGTGCTAGGCACATAGAAAGCACCGTAACAAGCTGGGTGCGCTGGTTCATGCCTGTAATTCCAGCACTTTAGGAGGCCAAGGCCAGCGGATCACTTAAGGTCAAGAGTTCGAGACCAGCCTGGCCAACATGGTGAGGCTAAAATACTGAAAAATAGCTGAGTGCGCTGGTAGGCGCCCATCATTCCAGCTACTTGGGAGGCTGAGACAGGAGAATCACTTGAACCAGGGAGATAGAGGTTGCAGTAAGCCGAGATTGTGCCACTGCACTCCAGCCTGGGGAATAGAGCGAGACTCCATCACCAAAAAAAGAAAAAAGAAGGCACTGAAATAAACAGTTGTGCAATGAGCTAATCAATGCCTGAATCTAAGTAAAGTGACCAATTGTGCTGGAAAATGCAGATGAAGAAGAAGAAAAGAGACAGATCATTGTAGGAACTTGTAGGCTATGAGAAGTGTTTGGAATTTAGTCTGAGCACAAGCACTGTGTTTAGAATCATTGGTGGGTTTACAACAGATTTCTGTTTTAAAGTAATCTGCTTGTTATGTGGAAATGGATGAGAGAGAAAAGCAGATGTGATGGGTTTGGGGTTGAGACAATGGCAGAAAGAATGCGAAGAAATGAATGCGTATTTCAGAAGCTGAGCCAACAGGAATTGCTGATGAATTAGCGGGGGGAGCTGCCTTTAGAAGAGGAGTGATGATATAGTGAAAATAGTAGAAGGTTTGTCAGGGACAGAGGTAGACACATTTTCAAGACAGGTGGAATCAAAAGATCTATATTTAAAGATGTTAGGCTGGGCATGATGGCTTATGCCTGTAACCCTAGCACTTTGATGGCTTATGCCTATAACCCTAGCACTTTGAAAGGCCGAGGCAGGCGGATCACTTGAGGTCAAGAGTTTGAAACCAGACTGTCCAACATGATGAAACCCTTTCCCTACTAAAAATACAAAAATAGCCAGGCATGGTGGTGCACGGTTGTAATCCCAGCTACTTGGGAGGCTGAGGCAGGAGAATCGCTTGAACCGAGAAGGCCAAGGTTGCAGTGAGCCGAGATTGCATCACTACACTCCAGCCTGGGTGACAGAGCAAGACTCTGAGACTCTGTCTCAAACAAACAAACACACAAACAAACACAAAAGAACAAAAAGGTGTTAGCCTGGGCAGCACAGTAAGACCAAGTCTCTACATCAATTTTTTAAAATAATTAGCAGGGCATGGTGGTGCACTCCTATACTCAGAAGGCTGAGGCTGGAGGATTGCTTGTACCAGGAGGTCAGGGCTGCAAGAGCCATGATTGTGACACGGCACTCCAACCTGGGCAACAGAGCAAGACCCTGGCTTGAAAAATAAATAAATAAATAAGTAAAGGTGCTAATTTTGAGATGCCTGTCAGATATCCAAGTGGAAATATAAGAAGGTGACAGAAGAAGCCTGCTGTACAGGGGAGAGGTCAAAGGGGAGAGAAAAATAGACTCATCAGCACATGGGTGGTGTGTACAGTCCTGTGTCTAGATGAGGTCACCTAAATGTACACAACAAGGAAAAGAGAAGCAGAGGGAGCCCAGAACTGACGACATGAAAGGGAACGACATTATCCAGAAGTCTTCCCTCCTTCCCACTCCTCAAACTCTTGGAGTTTCCCTTGTTTGCAGAAATCTGCCTTTCTCAGCCTCCTTTTGGATATTCGCAGGCACTGTGCATTTCCGCCCCTCACCTTTATTTCCTCCAAAGCATTTGCGGATCCTCAGCCTTGGCTTTCTGAACCTGAAGCTGTGTCCAGCAGTCCTTCAACTCGGTCAATTTTTCAGTTAACTCATTGTTAAAACACACACACAAAAGCAATGATGTAAACTAAAATAGGCTTTATTTCCAACTCTATTTTTTAATCTCCTTTTCTCTCCAAAATGCATACAATGGTCTTTGTACAGATGAGAGACAAGAAAAAAAATCATTCCCAGTTAACGTTTTTCAGAAATGTCTGGGTGCTTGGTATTTCTCTGTCACCCTACTTTAATCTCATTTCAGGGAGTTGGTCCAAAATCCAATCCCCAGAACAAGCAAGCAGTGTTGTGGTGACTTCCAAGTAGCTTGTTTTACATCAAGGAAAGGAAGATGGAGGTAGAGGAGAAGGTAAATGACTCCAGGTGAAATATGGAATTATTAATTGAGTACACCTCTGAAGATTTTTTTTTTTTTTCTAAGACAGGGTCTTGCTCTGTCACTCAGGCTGGAGGGCAGTGGTGCCACCTTGGCTCATTGTAGCCTCAATCTCACAAGCTCAAGCAATCTTCCCACCTCAGCTTCCTGAGTAGCTGGGACCAGAAGCATGTGCCATCATGTTCGGATAATTTTTGTATTTTTTGTAGAGACGGGGGTTTCACCATGTTGGCCAGGCTGGTCTGAGGCAATCCTCCCTCTTTAGCCTCCCAAAATGCTGAGATTACAAGCGTGAGCCACTGTGCCTGGCCTGAAGATACCTTCTAATGACTTGACCTATGTAGCTGAGGTCATTTGATTCTAGAAAGAACATAGAAACTATGGTTTGAAACTGACTCACAAGCTAAGACTTTGCACCTCATCTTAAATGTCCATTAACCATCACAAAATGGCAAACTGTGGTCAGAATCAAGCCTAGAACTCTGCTCCAAAGTTCTAAACCCAAACACCATATCCTCCCTACTGATGGCAAGCCCAGGGTGGATGTCATCAGCCTCCCCGCTAGTCATGTGGCTCCCACAGCTAGCAGTAAGTCATCCACTTCTGAAGGGTCTTTCCACTGTTTGTTTTCTCTTGCTCTTATCACTAAGGTGGATGGTATTAGATATGTTTCTTTTTAGCAAGTATGAGGTAAGCAGAGGTCAAACTAGTGTCAAACAGAGATGTAGAAAAGCAGATACGGTTACAGTGCAAACCCACCAGCCTAAAGTAAAAACAAAAGAATTCTTTCAGCGACACTTCAAAACCAATTGAAACCAAAGTGATGATCTCGGGGCCACTTTCCAGATAGAAGTCAAGCCCCGAACTTCATCTTAAGGGCTCTTGTGTACTGAGCTGACAGAGGTAAACATTTATCTCAAGCGACCACTTCATTTTTCCTCTCTCAAAGCCAGTCGTGGGTGCCATTCTAGTACCTCCTTCAGCAGGCAATTAAATTTCAGAGAGGTTGGAAACAAAAGCTAGAAAACCCTATGATATCCAGCCCTTAATCCTCTCTGCTGAATCTATTCCAATTCCTTAGGTGGAAGGAGGTAGCACACTTCTTCAGAGCTACTATTTACTCAAGGCAAGAGAGCAATAAACAAGGTCAGGGTATTACGAGGCATTTATCTCTTCAACTCTATGTGCCAAGGGGATAATGACCACACCTTTATTTTCATCATTATTCAATTTCCAGGGTTTGGCACATAATCCAAACCGAATACCTATTTCTGGAATAAATTCTCTGTCTCTTAAAAATTTCAGTGTCTCAATGTCCTTGTGACTTTCAAATCAGTTAACAGGAAGAACAGACCCGGAAGAATCTCTTATTTTATTCTCATCTTTACTTTCCACATCATTTTATTTTGGCTAAACCTAGTCTCTCTGATTCTACTTTTCTTCCCCCACCCTCAACGTTTTTTTTTTTTTCCACAAGCCCTCAGTCCTTTTAGTTAGACATTTTCCCTCTTCAGGCCCCACCGTGCTCTTTCCTGGTGATGCTTCCTCCCCTGCCTTGTATTTTACATCACGCTCACCTGCCTTGCCTCTTTTCACACTCCCACATCTTTGTCTTCCAAGAGGACCTGTGTAGAAATCAGGCTGTGGAGAAATAGGAACGCTTTTGCACTGTTGGTGGGAGTGTAAATTAGTTCAACCGCTGTGGAAGACAGTGTGGCGATGCCTCAGTGACCTAGAACCAGAAATACCATTCGACCCAGCAATCCCATTACTGGGTATATACCCAAAGGAATAGAAATCATTCTACTATAAAGATATATGGACACCCATGTTCATTCCAGCACTATCCACAATAGCAAAGACATGGAATCAATCCAAATGTCCATCAGTGATAGACTGGATAAAGAAAGTATGATACATAGACACTGTGGAATACTATACAGCCATAAAAATGAGTAAGATTGTGTCCTTTGCAGGGACATGGATGGAGCTGAAAGCCATTATCCTCAGCAAACTAACATAGGAACAGAAAACCAAACACCACATGTTCTCACTTATAAGAGGGGGCTGAACAATGAGAACACATGGACGCAGGGAGGGTAATAACACACACTGGGGCCTGTCAGGGGGTGGGGTCATGGGAGAGCATCAGGATAAATAACTAATGCATGTGGGGGTTAATACCTGGGTGATGGGTTGACAGGTGCAGCAAACCACCGTGGCAGGCGATTACCTGTGTAACAAACCTGCACGTCCTGCACATGTACCCCAGAACTTAAAATAAAATAAAATCTTCAATCAGTCTTTCAGTCATGATATAATGCAAAGTGCTATGTGGAGGTGCACTAAGAAACAGTATAAACCCAACACTGGTTCAGGGGCTTGATTCCAGTTTGTGTTAGATTTTAACTGGTCAACAACACTTTACTACCAAACGCACTTACTTCCTATGCTCTAATAATTTAATAAATTCAGTCTTGATAGATTGAGTTACAACTTCAGCTTCAGTTCATGTAATCAATGATTTATTCTTAACTTCTCCATTACAATAAACAAATAAAAACACATAAGTAAGAATAGTATTTGAACTACTTCATAACTACATTTTTTTTTTTTTTTTTTTTTTTGAGACGGAGTCTCACTCTGTTGCCCAGGCTGGAGTGCAGTGGTGTGATCTCGGCTCACTACGATCTCCACCTCCCAGGTTCAAGTGATTCTCCTGCCTCAGCCTCCCACGTAGCTGGGATTACAGGTGCCCACCACTATGCCTGGCTAATTTTTGTATTTTTAGTAGAGATGGGCTTTCGTCATGTTGGTCAGGCTGGTCTCAAACTCTTGACCTCAGGTGATTCACCTGCCTCGGCCTCCCAAAGTGCTGGGATTGCGTGTTAGATATTTTGGTGTTTGAGCTGAGTAGCACTGGTCAACGAATAGCACATTAACCAGCTGTGCAGGCCAGATGTGGTGACTCACATCTGGAATCCCAGCACTTTTGGGGGCCCATGCAGGAGGACCACTTGAAGACAGGAGTTCAAGAAGAGCCTGAGCCACATAGGGAGACCACGTCTCTACAAAAAAAAATGTTTTTAGTGAAAAACTAGCTGCACAACCTTGGACCCATCATTTGCTGTCCCAGATCCTAGAGAGTAAATGCACAAAAATCATGATAACAATATCTTCACCAGAGACCTTCTACTCATCTTCATAATTGGTCCTAAAGTGAAATCGCTTCCAAAACAAAGACTCAGTTTGGTAAGCATCCTGCAAACCCAGCCCCGTCCAGGGCACATAATGGGTGTACAATGAACCTTGACCAGGTAAATGAATCTCAACATCTTGTTACTTTTGTGAAGATTAGGTGCAAGAAGAAATGTAAAAACACTGTGCAAACCGTAAAACAACATGCAAATAAAATGCTGTTGTAACAAAAATCTAAAATGTATGTCAGTGAGTCTGAGGGTGGCATAACAGCTATTGCAGTCCAGAAAGCATTGTTCTGGAAGATTAAGCTTTTCTGTGAGATAGTACATGTTCTAGTGCCAATTTTAATCACATTTGCCTCTTCAGAATTTCTATAGAACTTTTTGTTTGTTTGTTTTGCTTTTTATTATTATTATATATATATATATATTTTTTTTTTTTGAGACAAAGTCTCACTCTGTCACCCAAGTTGGAGGGCAATGGTGTAATCTTGGCTCGTTAAAACCTCTGCCTCCTGAGCTCAGGTAATCCTCCCACCTCAGCTTCCCCAGGAGCTGGGACTACACATGTGTGCCACCATGCCCGGTTAATTTTTGTTTTGTTTTTTAGGTGTTTTGGGTTTTTTGTGTGGCGGGAGTCTCACTTCTTGCCCAAGTTGGTCTCAAACTTTTGGACTCAAATGATCCTCCTTCCTCAGCCTCCCAAATTGCCAGGATTACAGGTGAGGGTCACTGTGCCTGGTCTAATTTATGTTTGAATCTTACTTAGTCCTTTCTATGATCAGTCAGGATGTTGAAGGAGTTCTTAGTATCCCCTAATAATAATTCCTGACAGTCTTACAGACTGCAAATCTGTTGTGCCATTCCCAGACTCAATGACATATATTTTAGGTTTGTATTACAACAGCATTTTGCTTCTGGTATCAACTTTTATAACAAGAAAATAAAAGGCTTAGCTACTCTAAAAAAGCAACCAATAATACAGTGGCTTAAATAACAGAGAGGCATATGTCCCCCCCATGTCACAGCCCAGAGCAGAGAGGAGAATTTGTTCTACTAAACGGGATCACTAATGGTCCAAGCCCTCCTGGATGTTTTTCTGCTTTCCAGAGGATGTTGTCTTCACCTGTGTGGTCAAAACTGGTTATCAGCTTATCAATGTCCCCGTTGACGGGGAAAAAGAGCAAGAAAAGGATATATGTAATATTTTAAGGTCTGAGCCTGAGAGTTCCACACATCCTTTCCAGTTAACTTCCACTGACCAGAACTTAGTCACACGGCCCAAACCTACCTTCAGTGGCGTCTGGGACATTAGTCACATGGCCCAAACCTACCTTCAGCGGCGTCTGGGACATACGCACTAGGCAGCCACAACCCCAGACACAGCTCCATAGCTCAGCACATGTTAGTGGACTATAAGCCAAAGAAGGCTTTGTGAAAAATATAGGACTTCATATAGGTGTTGAGGGATGAACAAGATCAGAATAGAAAGCTCGAAATTGTCATAATTATAAACAGCGAATTCCTGGCTTCCGCCTTGGCTGCTACCAAAGACCTTACTTCTTACTTTAATCTGTGCATTCTTTTTAAACAAATTCTGAAGAAAAAAAATGATAGAACACTGTTCCCCCCTCAAAATCATACTGTAGACCTGTAAAATAATGTTACACAGGCACAGAACAATAATTTCCCTTGGAATAATCACGGATATATGAAGGAAATTTAACAATAGTTCAAGCGCTTGTAACAGAATCACTCATAGATAGAAATAAATTTGTAACATTTAGAAATAACATTGAACAATTTCTAAACAATGTTCAAAATGTAACAAAAGAAATAACATTGCAACAATTTCTAAACAATGTTATCGATGGAGTAAATACAATTTGGGTTAGAAGATTAGAGACAACAAAAAAATCAGCAAAGCAAATTTTTTTTTAAATTCGTTCATTATTCTCAGTGCTGAGAATGACTCCGTGACAGTTCTAAATATCAGGGAATGTATTTAGGACAGTTAGGAGTTTCATCATGTGGAAAAGAACAGAAAGATATCCTAAAGAAACATGTGCTCTGGGCTGGATGCATGACTCATGCCTGTAATCTCTGCACTTTCAGAGGCTGAGGGGGAGGAACTGCTTGAAGCCACAATTTCAAGATCAGCCTGGGCAACATAGCAAGACCCTGTTTCTATAAAGATTTTTTGAAAAGGAAAAAAGAAAGAATAGACAGACCTGCTCTGATAGGCACCATGTGAAACAGAATACACACATTTTTGCAGTTAAATCTCCGTGCAAACCATGGTGGTTTTTATTATTCTCAAATGGAGTTCTAGTCAAGTTGCTAGTGTAGGCAATGTGCCCCAGCATCTAAAAATAACTAATAAAAAATAAATAATAAAAATCTAAAAATAACAGCATCTAAAAATAAGAGTAAAGTCTGGACTCCCATTCAATGCTTCAGGCATCATTTCCAATGTGTGTCCTTGTCACGCTGTTCACTGCCACTCACACTTGGCCCCACATTGATTCATTACTCATATGAGCAGCCTGGGAGCAGGTACCCTGCCATAGCCTCCTCTGCAGCCTCCTATTCTTGCTCATCTCCAGTTCATCCTCCACACAGCAGCCATGAAATGCATTTAACTTTTTTTTTTTTTTTTTTTTTTTTTTGAGACAAGGTTTCACTCTCTGGCCCAGGCTGGAGTACAGTGGTACAAGCACAGCTCACTGCAGCCTCAACACCCCAGGCTCAATCGATCCTCCTACCTCAGCCTCCCGAGGAGCTGTGGTGCATGCTACCACACTCAGCTAATTTTTGTATTTTTTGTAGAGACACAGTCTCATTATGTTGCCCAGACTGGTCTTGAACTCCTGGGCTCAGGTAATGGACCCACCTCGGCTTCCCAAGGTGCTGGGATTACAGGTGTGAGTGGCGGCACCCAGCTAACATTTGAATATGAATTGGATCACATGGCTCAGAGCCCTCCACTGACTTCCCATTGTGCCCTCATTCACCTGGCTCACGAGACCCCACATGGGTGCTCTGGTTTGCTGTTCCTGCGTCACTTTGCACTACCTCCCCCTACCCCTTATTTTTATTGGAGCTCAGAAAGCGATACCCCAAAGTATGATGTTTGGCAAGCTGAGAACTTTGAACAAAGGAGATTGGAAGGCCTCAGAAGTAGTGTCTCTCTCTGACCTTCACCTGCCCTCCTGTGTCTCAACCCTCTTTCCTCTGCAGAGTGGGTCCCAGAAACTGGAACCCTCTACCCCAAGCCAGCCATAAGGACTAGAAATATGAATCTAAACTTTCCCGCCTTTCAGTGTAGGAGCTGACCACAAAGAAAGTCTCTGACCTACCTAGTCAGATTGTGGGTCATGAGACCCTCATTCCAGAGGGTCCTGCCCTGTACTCAGGAGGAAGGAATGCTGCTCAGAAAGGCCAGGAAGAATCTGAACAGACAGGCCTTGCTGGGTGTCCCTCTCGGTCTATGACATCAGGTCATTCCCTTTGGTCTAGTCATATTTCTACACGGCTGTTCATTCTTCATCGAATCCAAGCATAAAATTGGACAGTTTTCCCTGGGTCTTTGGGGGTCTTCATTTGTGAAGTCTCCTGTGTCATGTGAAACTCTGATTACATAAATCTGTCATGCTTTTCTCTTGCTAACCTGTCTTTTGTTACAGGAGTGTCGGTTGTGACCTTTATGATGGGTGAGGGAAAGGATCACGCTCTTCCACCCCTGTATTTCCCACCACCCAGCCACACTTGTGCTCAGCTCCCCAAAAAGCCCGAGCCCTCTCCTCCTCCGTTGGGCCTGCTATGTGCTATGCCTGATCCTATCCTATCCCCGAGATGCCCCTTCTCCTCTCGCTGCCCTCCTTGAGGCCTCAGCTGAAACGTCGCTTCCCCAGTAAATTCCTCTGGAGTCTCATCTGAACATGCTCCTTCCCTCCCCAACCCTATTCTCTTCTCTCCTAACACCCTGCTCTTTTTCTTCATGGGACATTCCAGTTTTTAATGATATATTCAGATACAGCTTAATGCCAATGTCCATCACTCAACTGTAGCAATATGAAGATCAAGGGACCCATCTACCATGTTCTCCACCATAAACCCAGTGCCAGCCACAGAACACGGCATGCAGCACATGCTTAAAGAAATGTTTGTTGAGTGAGGTTAAAAGTCGTTTAAATTTAAAAATAAATTTTAAATAAAATATGTAATGTTTAATTATTAAAGAGTCTACATGAACTGTGATAAACCCAGGGAAAGGACTTACCTAAAATTGTATTATTGATTTATTTATGCAAAAGGCATAAATAAAGTGGCTCTTGCTGCAATCCCAGCACTTTGGGAGACCAAGGCAGAGGGATCACTTGAAACCAGGAATTCAAGACTAGCCTGGGCAACAAAGTGAGACCCTGTCTCTTAAAAAAGAAAAAAAAAAAAAAAGTTTATTTTAAAAAACCGAGTACCTATCGTGCGTCTGATTCCTGTTCTCTAAAAGCTTTCATTTACTTTCTCATGATATTCTCTTTCTGTTTGTATTTTTATTTTTACTTTTATTTTTGAGACAGAGTCTCACTCTGTCACCCAGGCTGGAGTGCAGTGGTGCAATCTCAGCTCACTGCAACTTCTGCCTCCCAGGTTCAAGCAATTCTGTGCTTCAGCCTCCCAAGTACCTGGGATTACAGGTGTGCACAATGCCCGGCTAATTTTTTGTATTTTTAGTAGAGACGGGGTTTCACTACGTTGGCCAGGCTGGTCTTGAACCCCTGACCTCAAGTAATCCACGTGCCTCGGCCTCCCAAAGTGCGGGGATATTGCAGGCGGGAGACACCGTGCCCAGCCATGAGATTCTCTTTTGATACATGTATATAACTTGAGCACACAATCCTATCCAGAAGACATTTTTCTTTCTTTCTTGGTGTCTTTCATGCTATAGGGGTGACATGAGCAATTTCCTAATTGAAATGAAGATTTCAAGATAGATATGAAATTAAATGTTACTCCCTACTGCTCTGGTGATTGTTTGACCACTCCTATTTTGGAGAATAATTGGAATCACAGTAAGAGACTCTTGGTGTAAAGAAGACATTTTTGAGTTCCACGATGACAGAATTCACCGAATCACACGGCCAGGGGTAACTTTCCCTACCCAGGGAAAGTCGAAACAGAAAGGCTAAGAGAAATAAAATATGACCCTTGAGTATCTCTCCCGTTCCATTCTGGTTCATGTTTTACAAGCATAATTTTGATAATTGGGAAAAATGAGAAGGAAATGCTTGAGTCCCCTCAGTGATTATGGCAGGTTAAGCTACTCCTAATCAACAGTGTGAATGGAGTGGGCTCAGTGGCTCACGCCTTTGATCTCAGCACTTAGGGATGCAAGGCAGGAGGGTCCCTTGAGTCCAGGAGCTTAAGACCAGCCTGGGCAACATAGCAAGACCCCATCTCTACAAAAAAATAAAAACTGTTATTTAATTAGCCTAACGTGGTGGCACATGCCCATAATCCTAGCTACTTGGGAAGCTGAAGTGGGAGGATCATTTGAGCCCAGATATTTGAGATTACATTGCACTGTGATTGTGCCACTGCACTCCAACCTGAGTGACAGAGTGACACCCTGTCTCAATGAAAATAGTAATAGTAATAATAATACTAACAGAGCAGAAACGGGTCAAATGCTATGTTGAAGAGATTCTGAGCAAAATCAACCCTTCAGGACTTGGGGTTCTGGAACACCTTTTGCAAGGCCAATCTCATGCATAGGTAATCAATTATTAATCTCTTTTTTCATCAATTCCTTGATTCATAGATTCATTAAACAACTATTTCACTTTTTTTCTAAATTCAATTTTTTTTCTAAGGAATATGACAAAATATGTTTGGTTTTTCTAATGGGAATGACTTTCTTACAGTCTTGGAAAGCATGGTTTCAGAAAGAAAAAAAAGTCGGACTTACTGCCACTGTTCTTCAAGTAAATCTCCATTCACCCCAGCTCAGCCGTGAATCTCTCCTTTAGGACTGTCTCTCAAAGGAGACCAGTTGTACCCAGGCCTTGGGAAGTAGAATATTTAACTCAATTATGTCTGTTTGACCAGAGATAAGAAATCTCTGGCTTCTTGCATTAAAAGATAAACCCTGTAGGCATTCAACTCCTAGGGCCCAAGGTGCTCTCAGGTGGAATTCACAGGCACCCTCCCACAATGGCTCCAGAATGCTGGTTTTGTCTTAAGGATTCTGTTTGTAAACTCCCTTGGAGGAACTCACAGTCTCTGTTTACATGAGCCTTTGCCCAGCATTTATTTGCAAGACTGCAGGACAAACAAAACATCACACAGGGAAAGAAGGGGGTTAAAAAAAAAAAAGAAACCTCTTCATATTATCTCTCAAGATCCTCCCCATTTTGACAAAAGGTTGCATCCTCCTACCCTGTCTCCTACAGTCAGAGGCAAACACAAGCTCTGTTCTAACACAGGGATTGGGTTTAGATGGCAGATCTAATCTGAGCTGTGTCTGCCTCTAGGGCAGCTTAGAAAAAATACCTGGTGAGTTGTTAAATTTTTGACATTTTTACTACTAACTCTGCTATTGACTAAACAAGGAGTAATTACTGTAGCAACTTCCAGTATAAATTGTGAAAAATCATCCAATCAGCGAGTTGCAGCTATCGTGGTGAGGGGTGGAGCTGTGAGCTTTTAATTAACACATGCCATTCTGAAAATTAAAAATCACCTCCGAGAAAATAGCAAAGACTTAACAAGTCTTAACCTTTCCTCCAAGTGAATGAACTGAAGATAGAGTAAATAATCTAACGCTTTGCACCAAGTCACACAGAACCCAAGTCTTTGTTCTAGAAGAGAACATAGAAATTATCGTTTTCAAGTGCTCATTTTATAAACGAATACACTGATTGTCAGAGAGAAAAATAAGCTGGGCGTGGTAGTTCTTGCCTGTAACCCCAGCACTTTGGGAGGCCAAGGTGGGAGGATCCCTTCAGCCTAGGAGTTTAAGACTAGACTGGGCAACACAGTGAGACTCCTACTCTACAAAAATATATTTATATATTAGCCAGGCATGGTGTCACACACCTGTAGTCCTGGCTACTTGGGAGGTTGAGATGGGAGGATCCCTTGAGCCCAGAAATTCAAGGCTGCAGTGAACAGTGAGCTATGATTGTACCACTGCACTCCAACCTGGGTGACAGAGTGAGACCCCATCTAAAAAAAAAACCAAAAAAACAAAAGAAAGAAAAAAGAAAAGAAAAGAAAAAAGAGAAAGAAAAAGAAATGCGACATGCCATGCACTGTAAGTGAATGGGTTTCCTGGCTCCTTCCTCAGGGCTGTGAGTGATCATGACCTTAACTTAAGATCAGAATGTGATTCTAGTACATCTAAGAGTCCAGAGACGGTGACATACAACATTTGAAATCAGGACTGTCCCAGAAATCCTAGGTCCCCAAAATTAGACCATACTCTGCTGATTGGTAACTGGAGCCGAGCCTGGAGCAGAAATCACCTTGAGGAATCTCATTCTCCCACCGGTCAGGCACGATGGCCGTCCTGTGCTAGGTTTCTCGCCCTGCAGCCCACCCAACTCCTCCGCTACACAGCCATCCGCAATCTCACTTGGTTCAGAACCAATGAGCCTTCGTGGCTTGCTTTTCTCCCGAGGTCACAGCTTTCGTCTCAAACCTTCCCAGATGAAGCAGTTAGCAGTTTTCCGACTGCAGGATGACAAAGGTACTTCCAGTGTTTCTGCGAATGTCTGTCTTACTATTGAACCCATTTCCCCCCAAGAACAAGGACAAAAAAGCTATTAGCAAGGAAGACGCTACTGCACATCTGTGTCTATAAACTCTACTTACCACACCGGACGCTTGACTCAGAGCGGACAATGGTTCCATCATTATAACTCTAATGCTTTGTCGCATTTTCACCTGATTCATACACAGCATTCATAAAGAGGTCTACATATTTTGTTATCTCACTGGCTATCTACATACCCCTGTATCTTCTGTGAACGACACTTCATTTTACATTTTGCATTTTTTATTTCTGGAGTACAAGATGTGGTAATAGGTCATATCCACATACAAAGATTGGATGAGAATTGGATATTCACTTTAGACATATCTGGTTTGAAATAAACTACTTAATTTTACAAGGAAGAGGAGGAAAAAAGAGGTGAAAGCATTTTGGACCCATGAACACATCATATTACCAGGTGGTCTTGAATGCGTGTTCCCTTGTGTTTCTTGGGTTGACATGTTTTTGTTTAAGTTATGGAATGTATCTGTTACACACTGATGTCATCAGTTCCTCAGAGGACAAGTACAGATTTCTGTAACTATTGGGGCAAAGAGCAGGGGGCTTAAATAGCACACTGGTGCAGCCTCCCTCCAAGAGTGTCCCAAGAAACACTGGCAAAGAGAAGAGAGGGACTCCTTAGTCAAATAACTTGGGAAGTAACTAGATGAAATAAAATAAATAGATTTCATAACTACTTGAAGAGCCTTATTATGTTAAGGTCATTACGAATCACCACGAAGTAGCTCTGTATTTCTCCAACTTTGTTGGTCGTGGGTTTCTTTTTTAAGGGTCGTGGGACTAATGCTCTTCAGATTGAAAGTAATAATAATGATGATGATGACCATGTCTGAGCTCTTCCTCTAAACCAGGCATTGTACAAAGCACTTCACACTGTATCTCATTTAACCTTTCCAATGACCCTCATCTATGGGTCCTACTACATCTTCATTTTACAGAAGAGGAAACAGAGACTCAGAGTAGCTAAATAGTAAGTCTAAAGTCACACAGCCAGCAAGTCACAGAATCAAAATTCAAGTCATTTTGACTCCAAAATTCATACTCTTGACTCTTGACCACCCTATTATACTATTGTCTATAGTATATATATCTTCACTAATCAGATGAGGAAAATAACTCATTCCTTTGCCAATTCTGGCTGAGCTTGGATGAAAACAATTGCTTTGAGAGAGAGAGAGGGGAAAAGAGAGAAAACCAGAGATGAAGGTAAGAAGGAGGCATTGTTTAGCTTAGATTAGAACAAAGTGATTAAAGCAGTCATTACTGCTATTTTGAGAGAGTAAAATCCTGCACAGAACAATTCCCCATTGACAGGATGGGAAAAAGAATTGGCCTCTGTTTTTGACAGGTACCTAGTAAGTTAATATTTTTTCCAAGAAGGTGCAAAAGGAAAGTAAGAAGGTTGTTTATTTTGTGCAAATATTTCACATTGCCAAGGTGACCAGAGACACTTCCCAGCCACAAAACCACAAGAAACCAAGGGAAACGAATGTAGCCCAAAAGGTAGATTTCAAAGTGAAACTAAAATGTTTAAAAAGTACACTAGAAAGGGGGAAGGCTGTAGCACAGATAAAAAAGACTGTCATTTTTTAAAAAAAGTTTTTAACTTCAAATGAAGCCAAAGTTTCTTCTAGAATCTATGTTAGCTATAGGGCCAATCCCTCGACTACAAACCCAGGAATGAAATTGTCGACAAAATAGAGGAGGGGGAAAAAAAAAAAAAAACAAAAAAACAAAAAAAAAAAACTGCCTAGTAAAATTTAATTGAGTTTCCTGGAGGGCCAACCTGAAACCAACCAACTTCTCCATACACTGTGAAGGAATCTGAATCTCCTATGTCCAGCTGAGGAAAAAAAAAAAATGGCAAGCAAGTCTTCTGCTGTTGCATTTTAATATCACTGGAGTTTCTTTAAAGCTTTGGAAGTCTCTTCAGGAAGCCAGGAGCATTCAGAAATTTTTAAACACTCTTCTCCTGTCACTCTTTTTCTTTTTTTTCACCTATTTAAATTAATTCTATTGCTCACCCAAAGTTCAGGATTCCTGGCCTAGAAAGTAAATTGAGTTTGCGTGTCCTTTAAAGGACTGGGAGAGACAAGGAAAGAGGTAGCCACCCAAGGCTGAAGCCGCAAGGACCTTGGAGAGGCAGTGTGGCCCCATCCCCGCCTCCCTCTCTCTGATGGAGTGCGGGTGCCTCCTGTCCTCCTGCCCCTTGCAGGCTCCTGAAGGTCTCACCAGGCCAAGGGTCATCTGTGATCTGAGCAGAAGTACCTACAAGGGATTTTTCTGCCTGCTGACTTGGTAGTAAAAAAGCCCGTTTTATTTCTCATGACTGCCTTGGAGCCAGTGTTTTAGAGAAACCAGGGAAAACTCAAAGTTTTTAGCCATTCACATTCAGAAAAAAAAACAAGAAAAGCTAACTCCAGAGTGACAGCGTCCGTCCCAGGGGCAGGCTGTCAGCTGGCCGTACCTGGTGAATTGCAACTTGGTGCTGGCTGAATTAGACAGCCAGATGGTGGACTGGGGAGGCTGGGGAAGTGAGTGCTGGGGATTCCAGAAAAGTTTGCATGCTCTATCTGATCATATATTTATTACAGGAGCAATTTGGTGAAGCCTGAGATACCTCAGTTCAAATCAGAAATTAAACCCCTTTTCAAAGAGGCCCAAGCCTCCAACTCCTTAAAACTTTACCTCTAAGTATAGGCCTCCAAAAACTCACCTAAGCAATAACAGCATCAACAGGGCAATATATTTTTCTGAACCTATGTCCCCAAGCCTTTGCTGGGGACGGAATTAAAAAGGGAAGTTAGATAAAACTAGCTTAGGGGTTTTAGCAGCTGTGCCCACCATGTTGGCAAACACCCCCTCAGGCATCCAACTAATATTCACTGTTCCTTTAGGAAAGACGCTATGCTGGGTACCAGGAGATAGAAAAGTAAAACCCCACCATTTCTGCAGCCCCTGGAGCTTACAATGTAGTCAAGAAGAGAGAGAGGGGCATAATGCGAAGAAAGGATCCTAGATGGAAATGTGAAATCTAGATGCAGAAACTCACGAAAAGATTAGCTCACGAACACTGGGGTTTCACAATGGTATCGATGATTTTTGAAGGTTACAGATTTTCTGTTCAAGTGTTCAAGTACAAAGTAAGTCCAAAGCTGAAAACCTAAGAAGATCATAATCTGTCAAAAAAAAAAGTGTCTCTTATTTTTCTTTTTGGTGTTTCAGACACCTGATCAAAGAGACAGAAAAAGGAGGTCAGAAATCATGAAGGCTCTAGAAATTGACTCAAAAAACTTGAGGTGCTTTCTTGAAACAGCCCAGTTTCATAATCATTTTTATAAAAACTCACTTCATTCCATGTCTGAATCCATGAAGTGATCGCAAATTACCCTTGGCACCACTTCCCTCACTAGGATGTCGACAGAATTAATGAGTTACTGTCTACACAATGCTTTGAGCTCATTGGAAGGTGTCACAGAAGCTAAGTAAGAAATACTATTATCATTGAAGCTCATCTAATCCAGTGAGCTTCAGTGGAGCTGTTAAGTACCTCCGTTCTCTCTTCAGATCTTTTTCTCCATAACTTTTAAAGGGTGGCATGACTGATTCATCTAACATTTCTGAAAGCAACCAACAAAATGGAAAAGAAAAGCTTAATGCAAATCCTTCTGTGTTTCTGCACATGAGTTTATGCTGAGCAAAGTGTACAACCTACTTCCTGCTCTCGCTGCAGCTCAGGGCCCTATCTGGTTATGTGGCTGTAACTTATCCTCACTCATACAAAAAATTATTCATTTTCCACTCTGAGTCAGAACCTTTCGGTCTCCAAATGTACCGACAAAAATATATCGACTCAGGCCATTTTATGTTTGGGATGTTTTCCCTGTGAACACACATTTTATCTCTTTTGCCCTGTGTCCCTTCAGAAATGAAGCACTTCATTTGCATCTCATTGATTTGTACATATTTGAATATTGCTCCATTAGGAATGTGGATATTTTCCCCCTTGTGTAAGAGTTATACTGGATTCCCAATTAACTATAAGCTCCTTGGAAGCAGGAGTTGACTTGGGACTTTCCCTTGATCCTGATTTTTTTCTCCTTTTTTCTGAGACAGGGTCTTGCTCTGTCACCCAGGCTAGAGTGCGTTGGCGCAATCACAGCTCACTGCAGCCTTGATCTCCCAGTCTCAGGTGATCCTACCACCTCAGCCTCCCAAATAGCTGGGATTACAGGCGTGCACCACCATACCAGGCTAATTTTTTTGTAGAGATGGGTTTCACTATGTTTCCCAGGCTGGTTTCAAACTCCTGGACTCAAGCGATCCTCTTGCCTTGGCCTCCCAAAGTGCTGGGATTACAAGTGTGAGCCACCGTGCCCTGATTTTTGGTTTATCCTTTGTATCTGTCTATTTTATTGTATTCTTCTTAAAAGATTCTCTCTCTTTTTGGAGATTTAGGCCCGGGCTGACTAGACTCACCAGTGATGCTTTTTGGACGTACATGAGCTCCTGGTGTCAACCCCAGGGTTACAGTGAGCACCAGAGAGAGCACTAGCTTTGCCCTTTATGTCACCTCTCTCTGGGTCGCAAATTTGCACATTTTACACAGGAGGCAACTGTTGCTCCAAGATGGTTTTACAAGTTAAGGATGTGGAAAATACCCACATCCTATTGCAATTACTGACCAAATGAACTCTTCAACTGAGTCAACCATTCAACAGGAAAAAATAATACAAGAAAAATACAAGAAGTCAAGCAGAAGAGAATAGGCTTAAATATTCAGTAAAGCACTTCAAAAGAATAAATGGCATTGGGAGTTCTACTTGTTGTAAATGACGAGTTGATGGGTGCTCACAAGTTCATGGGTACAGCATACCAACATGGGACAAGTATACATATGTAACAAACCTGCACGTTGTGCACATGTACCCTAGAATTTAAAGTATAATAAATTTTAAAAAAAGAAAAAAAAAGAATAAATGTACCGTCCTTCAAGGCAAAGACATTGCCATTCACATCCCCAGTGGTTCATGCGCTGCTCTTCTCCCTGGAAATGGCCATGACCTGCCTTAAATTATGCATGACCTCTATCCCCTCCAGACTAGAGGTAAGAGTTCATACCAGCTCCATATCATAAATAACAACAACAGCGTTCATTGATCTCACCCCATTGTTGACCTGCAACAAAAAGAAAAATCATAATTACAATGCTCCTGACCCACGTGGCCCTCTTCAGGGTGTTCTCCGATTTTTATTAACCCTCCCCCTGCCCTTACTTCCAGCATAAACTCTTTCAAGTTCAGACTGGTAGATTCTCAATTTACCCATTATTTTCTAGCTCCAAGGAACATGTCTTCATTCACTCCTTATATTTATTCCCTTGGCAAGAGCTAGCTCAAATATTCTAAGCAGCCTTCTCTGATCACTCCACAGGGACTGCTTCTGTCTTCTAGAGCATCTCTGGGAGTCATCCGTCACTTGGCACTTAGCATAGACTGATTCTCCAACTGAGTACGCTATTTATTCACTCAACCACTGTATACTGAAATGCATAGCAGGTGCCGGACCTTGTGAGGCGCTGGCAATACAAAGACACATCAACACATACCCTGTCTTGGAGTCTGTACACAGTACAGTTCCTCAGTCTGAAAACTCCTCGAAGGTAGAAGTCTCTCTGATTCTTTTTGTTACCCATACTTAGCTAAGAAAGCATGCTGGTCAATAACAAGTGATTCAAACATGCAATCAGAGAATCCCACAAAGACTTGCCCAAGCACTGCTTCATGAAAACGCCTCGTTTTTACTTTAAAATCATTACATATGCCGTGATTTTGTTCTCTGGGTGAAATTAATACAGGTCGATTGCTTTAGGCGTTTTCTAACTACTGTTTACCTGCTCCCTAATTCAGGAATTTTGGAGGAGATTGGAAGGGGTGTGTGGAGGGGTGGGGGCTGATGATGCATTTACATAACAAAATATGTTTATAGTCACAGATTCCAGTCATTCAAAATTCAATAGAAACCAAAACAAATTTGCAAGGATGAGGGGCAGTTGTTCACCTTCCTCTTACATTCAGCCACCGGCTGGGTCATTCGGAATGTCTTTAGACTCCGTCCTTTTTTTCCACCAGAGAGTACATTAGCTAAGCAAGTTATTTACCTCTAACCAAAGCCCTTAGGGAGCACAAAAGAGGGAAGTTGGTCATTGCCCTGAAGATGACAGAGCAAAGGGCATATGTTTTCCTGAGGAGCAGGATGGCTCTGCAGCTGGGTAATTCATCCCAGGAACTCTGGTATTTATCTTCTCCATAGTCCCAGACAAAGGAGGTCCAGGCATAGCAAAGTGACCCACCCCGAGTGCCTTTATCTCAGAGCCCTGCTTTCCCCATTCCTGCCCACTCCCAAGCCCTTCCTATACCTTCCTGCCGCAGCTCACACACCCAGCAGAACCAAACAGGGAACCCACGCCCATAATTTTTGACCAATTTTTATTCCCACCAGAGCATATTTCCATCAGATAGTCTCATCAAGATAAACAGAATAAGAAAACAGGGATAGAAAGGATGCCAGGGGTGAGAGCCCAGGGGCTAGGAAGAAGGAAATAGAGAAGATGGTGAGGATAATTTCAATTGTGGCTTAATGGCATAAAAGTCTTACAGAGAGTCAGTATTTGTTCATTGGGTTTGATTCAGAGCAAAAAATGAAATAAAATAGAAGACCTGGTTTCTGTTCCCATGGCGTTTATTGATGAGAGTCAGTCCATCTGTACTCAGCTTCCTGATATGAAGTCTAGCACAATATTGATCTATTCTGTGGCAGCACATCCTGCTGATGGTCGGTTCTACCATCCTACTATCCCCATTTAAAAGTAAAAGGAAGAAAGAAGAAAAAAAATAGCATCCATGAAGCAGATTGTCTTTCTTTCTTTTCTTTTCTTTGCTTTGCTTTTTTTGGCTTGTTTTTGTTTTGTTTTGTTTTGTTTTGTCTGAGTCAGGGTCTCACTCTGTTACCCAGGCTTTGGTGCCATCACAGCTCACTGCAGCCTCCACCTCCTTAGCTCAGGTGACCCTCCCACCTCAGCCTTCCTAGTAGCTAGGACCACAGAAACGCCTCACCACCCACACCTGGCTAATGTTTTTTTATTTTTTGTAGAGATAAGGTCTCATTATATTGCCCAGATTGGTCTCGAACTGCTGGCCTTAAACAGTCCTCCTGCCTCAGCCTCCCAAAGTGCATGACCATATTGCCCGGCCAATTAAGGTGGATTTTTACAAGCAGATTTTTTGTTTTGTTTTGGTTTGGTTTGGTTTGGTTTTGGTTTTTGGTTGGTTTTGTTTTTGTTGTTGTTTTTTTTTTCTGAGAAGGAGTCTCGCTCTCTCGCCCAGGCTGGAGTGCCGTGGCACAATCTCGGTTCACCGCAAGCTCCACCTCCCGGGTTCCCACCATTCTCCTGCCTCAGTCTCCCAAGTAGCTGGGACTACAGGCGCCTGCCACCACGCCAGGCTAATTTTTTGTATTTTTAGCAGAGACGGGGTTTCACCATGTTAGCCAGGATGGTCTCGATCTCCTGATCTCGTGATCCGCCCGCCTTAGCCTCCCAAAGTGCTGGAATTACAGGCGTGAGCCACCGCGCCTGGCCAAGCAGTTTTATCTAAAAGCTCATACTGGGATAGCAGTTAGAAAGACTTGGGTAGAGTCAGAAGGACCTGAGTTTCAACCCAGCTCTGCAATTTACTAGCTATAAGACCATGAAAACTACTTCTGTATTCTAAACCCTAATCTAAAACGTTTAGCTGGGATTAAATATTTGTGATAAATATGGTTAAACAGTGTATGTACAATAATGTAATGCACATAAAGGACACACACACACACACACGCACACCCTAAATCTGAAACCTACGTGGACGTCCTTGAGATTGACAGCTGAATAGAACCTACCCTGGCTTTAACACAAAGAGTCCTAAAGGAAGTGAGTTATAGCAGAATAAAGTTGAGAAACAGAATTCAGCCCAGAATGAACCCCAAGAATCCCAGAGATAACTGGACCTAAGTTCATCTAGAGTTCAGCGAGAAAGTTAAAATGTTCATTTAGTTAGAAAGTTAATTCCTTAGAACTTCAAATTTCCATCAAAAACTTGATTTTTAATCCTCTTTCTCCTCATTATGTTCTGTCTTCCCATCAAAAACAAAGGAAGGATCCATGCGTTTATTTCCTGGCTGGGTGGGGTCTAGGCCTTCAGAAGGGTTTGGGTGCTTAAGGTCTAACTATTCACAAATGATGGACTTCTTTTCCCAAGCTATTTCTGAATAGGGATACCATGTAAAAAGAAATAAACTTGTGTATTAAGTTTCTTGAGCTTTCTTAACGAATAAATAATTAAACGAATGGATTACTTATTTCCAACACCATGATAAATTAGATACGGCGACTAATGCATATGTCAACTTCGTTTCTTTTAATTGGCAAAGTAATTTGTTATTTATCAAATATAAAGGTCACAAAAGAAATGTATTAATTTCTAGCCAGTATCTGGAACATAGAGAATTAATTAGAATACAGTATCAACCAACTCCTCCACATGAAAAGACAGAGTTCATCCGTCACTTTCTCCAACATCCCTGGTTCCAGCTGTAATTACTAGAACAGCAATGATTATTTAATTCTTCCATTTCCCTTTTTGACATTGTGATGTTGTTACTTTTCTTCTTTTGTGTTGTTTCAACAAATGCTGGTAAGAGAGGTTTAATACGTAATTAAGACATTATTTTATGTCAATTTCATTTTAAAAATGCATCAAAGTAAATTATCTTACATTGCTTCAAAGTATTTAAAGCAACTGCAGGTGGGACCCATAGTTACATGGCTTTTTACCTCTCATATAAGCACACTCTAAAAGACCATTCTAATAATAGAAAATAAAATTTTTCAGCATGGTCTATAGCAGTGCTATCCAATGGAAATATAATGTGAGCCTTATATGGCAATTTTAATTTTCTAATAGCCACATGAAAAGAGCATGTCAATAATATGTCAGTAATATACTTCATTTAAGCCAATACACCTAAAATATTATTTCAATCTGTAGTCCCTATGAAAGATTATCAAGATATTTTACATTCTTTTCCATACTAGTCCTCAAAATTAGATATGCACATCATACTTGCGGCACAAATAAATTCAGAAGCTAAATTTCCAACGGTTAAAATAAAATATAGCTCTGCCAAAACAAAAACGGTGTGTATATCATAAAAATATGTTACACTGCTCTAGGTTTGAAATCTAAATTTAAAGTCATTCAAATCAAATGCAATGAAAAAGTTAGTTTCTCAATCACACTAGTCACTTTTCAAATGCTCCAATGCCACATGTGGCTACTGGTACCATACTGGACAGCACAAGTCTAGAAATTGAAGCCATTCAACCAGTGCAGCAAAGTGTAATACTGTCAGTCTTCTCTTAGCAGTGTTTACGAGGTAGAGTCCCGAGAAGATTAAGAATGTTTGTTAGGTATCTGAGATGTGTCAGGCACAGTACCTGGCCCACATCAGTTATAACTGCAGAGTGCAGACTCTCTGTGGGGAGGCGCTGCATCTGCTTTGTTCACTATCAGCATCTTCAACATTAGAATGTTGCTGGCACCCCGTAAGCATGCAATGAATATTTGTTGATAAGTAAATTTGTTGAATTTCCTGTAATGATTTTAGCAACCTTATGAGTTGAAAGGACTCAGATAAGCTAAGTACCTTACCAGGGTTACACGGCTAATAGTGACAGAGTCATGATTCGATCTCAGAATTGTGTGACTCCAAAATCAGTCCTCTCTTTACGGTGCCACGCTGCAATAAAATGTCAACAAAAATTTGGTCTTACTTTGGAATTCATCATATAATGCGTGGATAGTAGATGAGCCACTCTGCATATATGTATTTATACTTATATTGAAATTAGTTTTCTTGGGAGGCCGAGATGGGCGGATCACAAGGTCAAGAGATCGAGACCATCCTGGCTAACACAGTGAAACCACGTCTCTACCAAAAAAATACAAAAAACTAGCCGGGCATGGTGGAGGGCGCCTGTAGTCCCAGCTACTCGGGAGGCTGAGGCAGGAGAATGGCGTGAACCCAGGAGGCAGAGCTTGCAGTGAGCTGAGATCAAGCCACTGCACTCCAGCCTGGGCGACAGAGTGAGACTCCGTCTCAAAAAAAAAAAAAAAAAAAAAAGAAATTAGTTTTTATCTTCCAAATACATACCAACTTATGTAGAGAGCATGAGAGAGGCAGTTGGAATGTGTGTTGGGGGGCAGTCTTGCTCTGAACGTCAGTTGAGGGCAGGATGTGTAACAGATAATTGAAATACAGCAGATTTTGCTCAATCTCAGAGGAATCTGTTCCATGTATATGTTTTTGGAATCCGTTCATAACGCTGACAGATGTTACTTTGCCAATCAAAACTCAGCCATTTCTGTCCTGAAAAACCAGTGGGGAAAGAAGGACATAAACCACTCTCTTACTTTCTACTTCCCTTTCTCTTTCTACTCCACTCTAGCCTCAATCTCTTGCTTAAATCCCTTCACCTTTACATTTGTACCCACTCATCTCTCACTGTGACATTTCTCCTTCCTCTTCCTTGAAAGTCAGTAGATCAGAGTTCACAGTTTGTATAATTACTGGTAAGCTTGAGAAAGTCATGTAATCTCTCAAATAGCTTTTTCATCTGTAAAATGGGAATAATACCTCTCTTATCTACCTCTAGGCAGCCATCAATTAAACAATGGAAGCATAATTGTTCACTATATGAAGATTAGCTATTACTGTTATTACCAAATTCAACTTAAGCTTCCACTGGCATGTCTTTTTATTCTTATTCTTATTCTTATTATTTTACGACAGTCTCAATCCAGGCGGGACTGCAGTGGCACAATCACGACTCACTGCAGTCTCAAACTCAGGTTCAAGCGATCCTCCTGCAACTGGCATTTCTTGAGAGCCTATTATTTTGCAAGCATTTTCAGAGACTTTCATTCCCTTCATCCTTAACCACCTCAACCTCAGTACGGTGTCTCTTCTCCCATAAAGACATCTACATCTGCCTAGTACTTTGTTGTGGTTGTTGTTGTTTTTGTTGTTGTCATCATCCAGAGAATTGACTACCTTGACCAATGATTTTTCAAATGCCAGTACGCTAATGAATGTCAAGTTGTGAAAACGTTTGCCCAGGGTCAAGACTAAATAATAATAAAACAACAATGTAGTTTTTCTTCATAAAGCCAAACTAATTAAATTTAAGTAATCCATTATGCTGAGATTGTCTTTCCTTGGTTTCATTTTTGTTTAAATGTCTTTAACAAAAATGAACAGATGATAATGGTGTTGATGATGATAGGCTTTTTACTTGTCTTAGTTAATACCCTTGAAAAATTTGAAATATTATGTTTACCTCTTCAATTGAAAACATTGTGTTAGGTCCATGAAGTGCACAGTTCTCTGAGCCTCAGTCAACCTCCTTGATGTCAGTGAGTTGAGAATAGGGCTGTGCTGTGTTGTCATTTAGCCAGTTCCCTGCTGAAACACGTCATTGACTTCCCATTGTTCTTGGGTTAACATCAGTCTTTAAAATACTTTTCAAGCAGCTTCTGGCCTGGTTTCTGTCTCCCTTGTCTACTTCCCTCTTGCCTGGTCTCCCACCCCCAGAGCTCTGGCCACGTGGCTGTCCTTTCCTCCCTTGACTGCTCAGAAATTCTGTCCATTCACAGCCTTTGCCTGTGCCATGGAGTCTGTCTGGAGCACCCTCTCCTTGTCCTCAACTCTCATCCTACCCACTTCCCTTGGCTAATATTGACTCCACCTTCAGGGCCAGCTTAAATGGCACTCTCTGCTTCCCAGTAACAATCTAAGCTTCCCTGATAGACTTTTTTCCTGCTTCTCAGATGAAAGATGGTGCTGCGTACAGAGAGAAGTTAAAGGTTTCCCCAAAGTTAGTGACAGAGAGAGGACCAAAACCCAGATTTCCTGATATGGAATAGAAAGTTCTTTACAGAATCTCTATGCCCGAATAACATTTTTATGTTGGTGGAGGGGTGGTGGGGTGGGATGTGGTATGGGGATAAGAAAGGGTTTTAAAATGGGAATCCCCCAAGCCAGAGCTATCTGCTCCCACCTCTTCTGAACTCTAGCTCAAAGTTCCATCCCATCAGGAGACCAGGTCATTAGCCATTTAGCCTTACCATTGATGGGTGGTTACACGTAAATCTGGATGATAAATCTTTTTTACCCTTGAAAAACAAAAATGAAAAACTATGCCTTCTGGGGGGGTGGATGGGGGTCTCACTCACTCATTTACCCAGGCTGGAGTGCAGTGGTACGATCTTGGCTCACTGCGACCTCTGCCTCCTGGGTTCAAGTGATCCTCCCACCCCAGCCTCCCCAGTAGCTGGGACCACAGGCGCATGCCTGGATAATTTTTTGCATTTTTGATAGAGATGGGATTTCACCATGTTGCCCAAGCTGATCTCAAACTCCTGAGCTCAAGAGATCTACCCGCCTCAGCCTCCCAAAGTACTGGGATTACAGGCGTGAGCCACCACACCTGGCCATGAAAAACTATGCCTTTCTGAAAGTGAAATAGATCTCCTATTTTTACAGATTACAATGCCTGTAAAATGTCCATTTTCTCATTTCCTTCCATCTGCATGGAAGAATCCCTTCTTAACCAATGAAGCAGAAGAGCTGCTAGGACAGCCAGAGGTCATCTCCCAGCCAGCAGGTATGAGCTGGCTCTCCCTCATGTAGCACCAGCAGCACAACCTCTTGGACCTCCAGTCACACTGTCTGCAGGGTCTTTGTTCAACCCCCACTGCCTCTCAGGAATGGGGACACTGGGGAGTCACACGCTCTGAGGGAAGCTTCCTAAACAACACCCCCCACCCCGCCTTCCTAGCTGTTTACGGCCCTTGCCTAAAGGATGGGAAGGGCCATTTTTGATAATGAATGTTGTGTTAGGAAAATCCCCCCAGCATGTAAACTAATGATCAGCTAATGATACCCCAAACCTGAGGCTTAGTGTCCTGAAGCCAGGAGGGGATTCGCTTCGGTGGTTCTCAGAAGTTTGCTATCAAAGAAGCGAAAAAAGCCCTTGGAGGCCTTTCCTTCAGACATTCTTCTCTACAAGATGATAACACCGTGCCCAGCTTGTAGGGAAAACCCTAAACAAAACTCCTTCCCCAGTGACCACTCCAATCTCTGGTGGGGCTTGTTCTAAAATGAACCTGAGGAGGGAAGTTGCTTGGACTCAGAAGTAAGTAGCATGACTCATTGGTTTATGAAACTGGAATAAACAGAAGGAAGCAAGTGCCTGAAGAAACAATAGGAAATATGAAGGGCCTGTCTTCTGCGGAGCTTGAGAAGGCGTCCTCGTTTGGCAGTTGTGGAATCCTGCTGGCCAGCCGGGCATTGTTTTCAGGGAGCTCATGCTTTCCAGGGACTCGGCATGACATCACACACCTCCAGGTTCCACTATACTGGGGAAGGCCCCTGCATTTCTCCATCTTTCCTCCAGCGAACCAACATGATGCTAACGATGAAAATGACCAGAAGAAAGGCCAAAGAAAGACTTGGTTGATCAGATTAGGAGTCGTTTATCCAGGGTTAAAGCACGGAGAAATCTAACACCAAAATGGCATTAACTGCCATTAACTGTGCAATGCTGCCTTCACAAGTGGTAACAAAATTCAATGAGGATGAGGGGTTAATGGTTATAGCAGTGAACAGAGGAAAACCAAAAACAGGAAAAAAATTGGGCGTTGTGAAAACAGGCCACTGATTGAGTTATTATATAGTATTTTACTACTAGTAAAAATTTGGAATGTCAGTAGAGAGAATAAAGTAGTTTAATTAGAAGTTAGAGGTAGCCCCACTTGTCCACCAAAAAAGAAAAGGCACATTGGGGTGATAAACCCTTTGAACTGTGTCTAAGTACCAATCCTGTTTACCTTGAGGAAGGAAACTGTCAGTTGTGTTTGTTCACAATGAGCCAACCACAATGTGTCTGATGGATTTGGGACTAGTAAAAGAGGGGCACGTCAAGTGTAGGAAGCCAGAGGTTTATCACAGGATTAGATTTAGAAAGACAAAAGTCATCAGGAGACTGGCTGGCAGTCATTGTTTGCTGTGAAACTTTAGTCATGGAGTTGTTTTTCTTGAGGGTTAGCCCTACATCATAAGGGGAGCCAAGTGCCCCTAAAATCATAGCATAGAATGGTAGCATAAGAATTCTATTAGCCACTATTTTTAAGAAATGTAGATTTCCCCATCCCAAAAGTTTAGATGGTGATTTATTTCTCCTTGGAACAAATCTTACTTATTGTTAACTGAGAGTATCATCAAAACTGCATGTTCATAGAGTTATTAGTAATCAGTGTCAAGAGAGTTGCATTGAATCCAGGAATTTCATTTAAAATGTTTTAAATGTTGATCAGAAGCAGTTTTTGAAAGCACACCCTTTTGGTTCCTGAAAGCAAATGTAAAGTAAAACAAACAGGCAAGGGGATAAAACAAAGAACACTCTATTTATTTTAAACATGAGTGGACTGAAGAGCTGGGACAGTTCTTCCCAGAACTTTGTATGACACAAGCATATGCAATTTGAAAAATGGAGAGTTTCATTTCAGGTTGAACACACTCGAATCACTGGTGAGTACTGCAAGAAAAAATCCAGAATTCAAGGAAAAGGCAGAAACGTGTTACTCATTTGAAAAATTTTTTCCCTACTGGCCTGTGGATCAAATCTTATGATTCAGAAGAGTTCGGTGGTTTCAAAGCTGTTGACAAACTGACAAAGTATGTCAGATGCAATGACTTATTTTACTCTAAGAAAATGCTTGGACGTAGATGCTGTGATTTTCTGGGTACTACAAACTGGTCTGCTCCTACTTCACCTTGTTAGTAAGCAAGATGAGCTACTGTTATTTAAAAAAAAAAAAAAAGATTCTTAAATATTCTGTTGGGTACCTTTGTTATGCCTTAGATCCTTTTATTCAACTCTTTTTTTTTTTTTTTTAAACACTGCCCTCTTTCTATAAGGAGAAAACTCCCATGCTTTCCCCTGCTAAGATCCCCATACAGACTCTTCTGCTCTATTGAGATTATGTCTTTAAGGGGGAGAATCACTTCTTCAGGACAAGCCAACTTTGTAAAAACTTATTTTGCCTTATTTTTACAATGAAAATAATATTTTATTTTTATTTTATTTGTTTATTTATCTTTGAGCCGGAGTCTTGATCTGTCATTCAGGCTAGAGTGCAGTGACACAATCTTGGCTCACTGCAATCTCCATCTCCCGAGTTCAAGCGATTCTCCTGCCTCAGCCTCCTGAGTAGCTGGGACTACAGGCGCCCACTACCACACCTGGCTAATTTTTGTGTTTTTAGTAGAGACGGAGTTTCACCACGTTGGCCAGGGTGGTCTTGATCTTCTGATCTCATGATCTACCTACCTTGGCCTCCCAAAGTGCTGGGATTATAGGCGTGAGCCACCACGCAAAATACTTTTTTCAAATAAGGTACTGTACATTCAAAATAGATGTTTCTCCAAAACATGACAAGTACTGGTGAGGACATGGAGAAATCAAGATGCTTGTTCACTGTTGCTGGGTATGTAAAATGGTGCAGCTGCTACAGAAAACGGTATGAGGGTTCCTCAAAAAATTCAAAATAGAACTACCATATGATCCACAATCTCACTTCTGGATATATGTCCAAAGGAACTAAAATCACCACCTCAAAGAGATATCTGTACTTCCGTGCTTACTGTAGCATTTTTCACAATAGCCAAGATGTGGAAACAACCCAAATGTCTACCAACAAATGAATGGATAAAGAACATGTGGTACGTACATACAGTGGAATAGTATCTAGCCTTAAAAAAGAAGAAACTCCTACCTTTTGTGACAACATGGATGAACCTGGAAGACATGCTAAGTGAAATAAGCCTGATTCTGCTCGCATGAGGTCTCCAAAATAGTCAAACTCTTAGAAGTACAGAATAGAATGGTGGTTGTCAGAGTCTGGGGAAAAGTGGGGAGTGACTCAATGGATATGAGTTTTAGTTATACAAAATGAATGAGTTTTATAGATCTGCTGTACAACACAGGGCCTATAGTTAATACAGTGCTAGGAGTTTTTTTTTTTTTTTTTTTAAGAAAGTAGTGCTCATATTAAGCATTCCTACCACAATAAAATGAAATAAAGTAAAATAAAATAATAAAATGAAATAAAAAATAAAACGCCGGGAACTTTTGGAGGTGATGGATATGTTTATTAACTTGATTGTTGGAGTAGTATTCTTGGCGTATGCGTATGTCGAAACTCATCAAACTGTGTACATTAAACACGTGCTGTTTTAAAAAAATATCAATGAAGCTGGTTTTTTAAAAAGAGTAAACAGTTCTCCGCTCCAATACCCAATCCAAGTTGGGAAATTCTCCTTGGGTTACTGCTTTTCCAAAGACACCCATACTTGATCAGGATGATCTTGGAGACTCCAATCATACTTCCTAAATATTCAAATTCACAGCCGGTTGCTAGGAAGCGAAAACGGTGATTTTGGTGACAATCTGCAGGAAATGGAGTTTTTGTTGTTTTTTTTTCTGTTGGTTGCTTTCTTAGTTTTTCCAGGTCTACACAAAAAAAGCTTTACTCAGCAACAGAAGAAAGTGGGTAAATTTTGTTCATCTCTTAGCTTTTAGTAGTTGATCTCCTTAGCAGAGCTCTTATCTTAGTAGCCTATCGTCTTAAGCCTGTCCTTAATGACTTAATGTTCTCACGATGTTCTTTTCTCTTCCAATTCCCCAAATATGCCTAACTCTGCATCTTTGTTAAACCTCAAGTTCACTAAACCCTTGAGGGCCACTAAGAGTCTGAGAATGTAATCTTTGGTAATAGGAGAAAGCCTGGGGGCATTTATTTATACATTTTAATTATGCCACAGGGAACCCCTAGCTGGGGTCTTTTAATCCCAAAATCTTAATGGGAGTCTGATGATTCTATTGAGTAGTTCAAAGAGCCTCTGAGAACTTAGCGTTGCTTTTGAAGAAGACACATGATGTAAATAAAGCCATTCACCATGTTATTAAATGATTTAGTTAACTATTTCTTATTGTCATTTGCTGTTTGCCAAATGCTGTTTGGACTCATTATTGCACATTCCATTTTATTTGCTTTGAATAATAAAAATGAGGAAATGAATGATTACTTCCTGCAAATGGATTTTAAGAGCTTATGTGATGATTCAGCCACTTAGATATCCTTGAACAAAGAATGGTCCTCTTGTCCCTGGGAACTTGGTTCTCTACGGCCAAGCCTTAGGGGCAATACCGTTGAGGAGGTAAGGAAGGAAAGGGATTCTTCACATCCTAACCCAGTCTCCAGTCTGTCAGGTCAGATGATTCAGCTCTGGAGTTCCATGGGGCAAAAAATGCTGTTTATTTAATTGGATAATAAAATTCTTTCAAAAATTGGAGCTGGGTTGGAAGTGTGCATTAAGAGGTCAATCATCTAAATAATGCTTGTCATGAAAAGGTGGAAAAACTTGTCTGCAGCCATTTGTGATATTAACGATGGGAACTGGCCAGGAACTAGCTAACCTTCTTTGTCTTAGTACATCCAGCTCACAGCTGCACCTTGGAGCCTGGTGCAGGCTCAAATTTGAAGGGATGATTGATCTATGGCAGGCCTATGGATGCATCTACTATGAAAGCACAAGCATTTGCCCAGAAGATGAGAGTAACATAATCCCGGGGCAGGCCACTGTTGGTCAGAGCCAAGAGAGAGCTCTCAAGCTAAGGCCAAGACTATCTTCAGGATTCCAGGTCTCCCATCTGAAGGAATCAAGGGGAGCCAAGTGGGAACCTCAGACGGCTCCATGCTCCTGGACACTCTCCCTTTACTTTCCCTGCCCTCCACACCCACAACATGTCTTCCCTATCTGACTTGGGACCACCAAGGCTATCCTTACCATACCCCTGACCCCAGGTCATGTCAGAAGCTCAGCACTGCCATTCCCTCCCTTATTCCTAGACTCTAATTCCCATTCCACTCGTGCATGGCTGCATGGCCTTCTCTAACCCCATCCATTTCCCCTCCCCATCTTTTTCTATTTTTATTTTTATTTTTTTTAGACAGAGTCTCACTGTGTCGCCCAGGCTGGAGTGCAGTGGTGTGATTTTGCCTCACTGCGACCTCCCCCTCCCGGGGTCAAGCGATTCTCCTGCCTCAGCCTCCCAAGTAGCTGGGACTATAGGTGCACGCCACCACACCCAGCTAATTTTTGTATTTTTAGTAGAGACGGAGTTTCACCTTGTTGGCCAGGATGATTTCGTTCTCCTAACCTCGTGATCCACCCACCTAGGCCTCCCAAAGTACTAAGGTTACAGGCGTGAGCCACCGTGCCCATCCCCCTCTCCATCTTTTGAAACTCTTTCCCTCTGCCTTCTGGGACTCATATTCAACTATCTGCAAATTCCCGCATATCCCCAAGCCCCTGCTCCAGTGGGAACCTGGTTCTCCTGGACACCTTGCTGAAGCTGCAGCCAGCTCACTTCTTTCTAACCCTGGGCTCGGAGATGCGGTGAGCCACGTTTCTTTGCCCTCTTCAGTGCTGCTTCTAGGGTATTCTCCTGCCCTCCTGCCTAAAAATCCCAGCTTTGAATCCTATGTCATTGAACTTTACCACCAATTACCCCTCTTTGTTGCAATCAATACTCAACCCTGCTCCCTCTCCCCCGTCATTCCCCTTAATTCCTTAAAGAGTTTCTCTTCTGGTTGAGAGTCACTCTCTCCAACAAACTTCCATTGTAATTCTTCATGATTTCAATATCCACTCTCAGTTCCGTGACACCCTCTATGCCAGGCAGCTAGCGCTCTCGCCCCTTAACCACAGGCACTCCCTTAATTACATCATAACCAATAACTGAAATCCCTTCACCAGTATTTTCCTTTCAAATACCCCATTCTTTAGCCACCACTCTCTTTCTCTCCAGTCTGCCCCTTCTAATAACTCAGGCTGGGCATGGTGGCTCAAGCCTGTAATACTAGCATTTTGGGAGGCCTAGGTGGATGGGCTCCTTGCTTGAGCTCAGGAGTTCGAGACCAGCCTGAGCAATACGGAGAAACTCCATCTCTACAAAAAATAGAAAAATTTAGCCAGGTAAGGTGACCGGCACCTGTTGTCCCAGCTACTTGGGGGACTGAAGTGGTAGAATATCTCGATCCTAGGAGGTCAAGGCTGCAGTGAGCCAAGATCATGCCACGGCACTCTACCCTGGGTGACAAAGTGAAGCCTTGTCTAAAAAAAAAAAAGGCCGAGCACGGTGGCTCACACCTGTAATCCCAGAACTTTGGGAGGCCGAGGCTGGTGGATCACCTGAGGTCGGGAGTTCGAGACCAGCCTGACCAACATGGAGAAATCCTGTCTCTACTACAAATCCAAAATTAGCCAGGTGTGAAGCTACATGCCTGTAATCCCAGCTACTCAGGAGGCTGAGGCAGGAGAATCGCTTGAACCCAGGAGGCAGAAGTTGCGGTGAGCCGAGATCGCACCATTGCCCTCCAGACTGGGCAACAAGAGTGAAACTCAAAAAAAAGAAGAAAAAAAAAGCCACTTTGAACCTCACAGGGACCTCCATGTTATTGACTCTGTTTATCCCTATTTATTTACTTTCTATATCCCCTTCTCATTCTAATTACCTTCTTTACCCATTTTAGTTCCATGGACACGCACTAAAATCACTCCCTTCCATATGCCTCAGGTCCCTCATCTCCGGCTCACCTGGCAAAATCCCAGCCCTAGTGAGACCCAACTCTCTCACCACTGCACCCATGCATTCAAGCGCAGCTAGAGAAAGGCACACAGTTAAGCAAACTGTTCTCTCATTGATTTAAAATCAATGATGAATAATATATATTGGATGCGACCTAATGCTGCCCCTGGCACAGCCTCTTGTCCTGTGTATCCACTGAGGTGGGCACCTAATTCCTCTCAAGTCCACCTTCTCCTCTGCGGCGAGAGTTGAACCCTCCATCCTCCTAACAAAGAAAACCTTCCACCTGGGCACTAGATTCCAGCCTCTCGCTGCTCAAGAATGCTGCTGCATCAGATCTCCCCTCTTTTCCTTGCATCATTCAAATTCCCTGCATAGGCCAGGCATGGTGGCTCACGGCTATAATTCCAGCATTTTGGGAGGCCGAGGCAGACAGATGGCTTGAGACCAGGAGTTTGAGACCAGCCTGGCCAACATGGCAAAACCCTGTCTCTACTAAAAATATTTTAAAAAATAGCCAGGTGTGGTGGCACACACCTGTAAGTCCCAGCTACTCGGGAGGCTGAGGCAGGAGAATCGCTTGAACCTGGTAGGTGGAGGTTACAGTGAGCCGAGATCACACCACTGCACTCCAGCCTGGGCAACAGATTGAGACTCCATCTCAAAAAAATAAAAATAATAAAAATTTTTTTTAAATGTCCTGCATAATTAAATCATTATTCAAACATACTATCTCTCTTGCCTTCATAAAGACAGACAATAGCAACAACATAAAAGTGCTTCTGGCCCAACTTCTACCTCTAGCCGTCTCCCCATTTTTAGCTTTCCCTTTGTGAAAAAACTCCTTGGGATTCTGTGCTTGCTGTCTACAATTTCCCTCTATCATTTTCCTCCTGAAGCACTTCAGGTATATCTTCACCTCATCACTCTCCACTGAGATGACTTTATCAAAATCACCAATGACGTCCATGTTGTTAATCCTACCACCAATCCTCAGTCCTCATTCTTTTTGACTTATCAGTAGCACTTGGCACAGTTGATCACTCTCTTCTGGAACAATTTTCTTCACTTGTCAGCCACCAATACGTGTTTCCCCCTTGTTTCTCAAGCTCCTTTTTCCGCCACCCCATTTTCTTAACCTCTGAATAGTGGAGGACCTAAGGGCTCAGTCCTTGGACTTTTCCTCTTGTCTATTTATATCCATTCCCCATGTGAATTTAACTTAAGTTGTATGGTTTTAAATGAAATCTATATTCTGGTGCCTACAACTTTATAAATCCAGTCCAGACCTCTCCTCTGAATCCAGACTCACACATCCAACTTCCTGGTTGATATTCCCACTCATAGGTTGAATAGGCTGTTTTTTTGCTTCTTGTTTCTTTTTGTTTTGTTTTGTTTGTTTGTTTTGTTTGTTTGTTTGTTTTTGACAGGTATCGCTCTGTTGCCCAGGCTCAAGTGATCCTCTATCCTCAGCTTCCTGCATAGCTGGGACTAGAGGTGCATGTTACCACACCCAGCTAATATCTGTATTTTTTTGTAGAGATGGGAGTCTTACTATGTTGCTTAGGCTGGTCTCAAACTCCTCGCCTCAAGCAATTCTCCTGCCTCAGCCTCCCAAAGTGCTGGGAATATACGTGGGAGCCGCCAGGCCTGGCCTTTGAATAGGCTTTTCAAAATTAACGTGTTCAGAACTGAGCTCTTGACGTCATCCCCTGAAACCTGTTTCTTTGACAGTCTTGCCTTCTGTAGCCCCACTCTTACAATTGCTCAGACCCCACAACTTGGCATGCACATTGCCTCCTCCCTTTCTCTTCCACCGGCTTCTAATCCCTCCAAGTCCTGCCTGGCCACCTCTCACCACCTCCATGTTCCCACCCTGCTGCAAGCTGCCATTGTTTTTGGCCTGGATTATTATACAGTCATTTTCTGATGTTCCCCCTATTCTATCCTTGGCACCTTCTCAGTCATGTTATGTTACTTCCCTGCTTAGAAGCATCTAGGGACTCCCCATGTCACTCAGAGTAGAGCCCAGAGTCCTTGCCATAATCAAGGCCCTACAGGATCTGGTTCCCAGCTGTTTCTCTGATTTCTTCTCCTCTTATTCCCTCCCTCACCCACCCCAGCTACATCGGCCTCTGTCTTCCTCTTCAGCTCATCTGAAGAGCTCCCTCTGTGGCCACTGCACTGACTGTTCCTCTGCCTGAAATGCTCTTCCCTGGGTTGCTGTGTAACTCACTCCTCACTTCCTTTGGGCCTTTACTCAAATGACTGTTAAATGCGGCTTGCCTAAGAAATCCTCATTAAATTTTTAACCACTGCAAACCTCAGCAGTTACTATCCTCTCCTGCTTTGTTAATTTCTTTAGTTGTGCTCTTCAATAACATACTATATGTTTACTTATTTGTTAATTGTCTTTTTTTTTTTTTTTTTTTTTGACAGAGTCTTACTCTTTTGCCCAATCTGGAGTGCAGTGGCACGATCTTGGCTCACTGCAACGTCCGCCTCCCAGGTTCAAGCAATTCTCCTGCTTCAGCCTCCCGAGTAGCTAGGACTACAGGCAGGTGCCACCATACCCGGCTAATTTTTATATCTTTAGTAGAGATGGGGTTTCACCCTGTTGGCCAGGCTGGTCTTGAGCTCCTGACCTCAGGTGATCAGCTCACCTCAGCCTCCCAAAGTACTCAGATTACAGGCGTGAGCCACTGTGGCTGGACAAGTTATTTGTTTATTGTCTTTCTTCCCATCTAGAGCACCAGTGCTAGGCAAGCAGAATTTTTGTCTCTTTTGTTCACTCTTGAATTCCTAGCCCTTGGAATAATGCCTGGAATATAGCAAATACTGAAAAGATTTGTTAAATATATAGCATTTATTTGTCACTTGCCTTATATGTTTTATTTTATTCATCATCTTTTAAAGGCTAGATGTGTTATCTTTATTTTCTAACTATACCGTAAGCTCTTTGGAGGCAGGTACTGTTTATTTTTTACTTTTTGATCCTCATGTAATATAGTACTTTATGTTACATTCATAAAGAACATTAAATAAACATGTGCTGAGCTAACTAGTTGACAAAACCACTGATACTATTCTAGTTAAATAGGTAATAGAAACTAATGGGTAGCTTAACTGCTATAAAGTCTCATATGTACTTCCCAAATCTGTGGAAATAAAACAGAATCATAATCTGTAGCAATATGGTTTGGCTCTGTGTCCCCACTCAAATCTCATGTCAAATTGTAATTACCAGTTTTGGGGAGGAACCTGGTGGGAGGTGATCGGATCATGCAGTGGATTTCCACCTTGCTGTTCTCATGATGGTGAGTGAGTTCTCACAAGATCTGGTTGTTTAGAAGCATGTGACACTTCCCCCCTCACTCTCTCTCTCCTGCTCCACCATAGTAAGATATGCTTGCTTCCCCTTCGCCTTCTGCCATGATTGTAAATATCCTGAGGCCTCCCAGCCATGCTTCCAGTTAAGCCTGCGAAATTGAGTCAATTAAACCTCTTTTCTTATAAGTTACCCAGTCTCAGATGGTTCCTGATAGCAGTGTGAGGATGAACTAGTACATATAGCTACCTCATTGAATTGTTTTGTGCATCCAAGCAGATATCGAACTTCAGAGCTCTAAGAAGTATTAATTGTTCATGTTGGGTCAATGTGTGAGATGAATCAAGTAATGTTTATTTGAATGCTCTATTTGACTATCACAGTTCAGGTGATACGTGTGCGGAGAACCCACCATGTGCATGGTTTCAAGTTAGATGTTGAAGAGCTCACACATTGAAGCCACCCCTAGAAGAAACCCACACTGCTGGGATGCTCAATGAGATGAAATCTGAGCAGATGAAAGAAGGACTTTTCCAAAATTTTGCTCCTGGCGAAAATCCTAGAATTTTATGTTCTTCTATGAGTCTCAACGTTTGAGTAGCTCCTAACACTGGGGTTCAAACAAAACAAAAAGTGTGGCAAAGCTTCCTACATCTCTACTCTACTCAAAACATAAAGAGGAAAGAAAAGAAAGAAAAAGGTCAAGAGTTGAGGGATTTGTATGTTTGGACATGCAAAACAAAGGAAGTCCATACAATGATGTACAAATCCAGACAGAACCCAGAGACAAAGCTCTTCCAGCTTACATAAACCATGGACTGGGCATGTTCTAAGAGAAAAGTGAAGGATTGTCTCCTGGGACTCCAGGCAGATCTTTAAGCAGTTAATACAATTTTTTAAATGAACTTGTGTGCATTTTTCCAGTTTAGCCATCACTCTTCTCTCAGTCTCTCTTTCTGTCTTCAAACACACACAAGGAATATTGCAAAAAGGATGCGCACTGACTTGATTTGAAATGCAGGTTTTGACAAAACACTTTTAATCCTAGTTCAGGACTTTATTTAATCCTAGTTCAGAAACTTATTCTTTTTTTTTTCTAAGGGGATGATAGTTTGACTCTTCCCAGCTTTGGCTGGAAGGCGCTGAAACCATCCACCTGAAGGAACCACACTCTGCTCTCAGTGTACATCCCACTTCGCATCTACAATCACTTCTGAACACAGGTCTCCTCCCTGGTTCTAAACTGGGACTTCTGACTACGGTAAATTCTAGAATTTGATCCAATAAACGTAACATTTGCTCTTTAGTTGCCTGTATGTGTAAGGATAGAGAAGAAGTATAATATAGAAGGTAAAAGCAAAACTCAGACATCAGATCGTCGGGATTTTGAATCCCAACTCCAAGAGTGTGGGCATCGTAGGACCTTGGGTAGCTTACCTGTCTATGGCTTAAAGAGAGAATGTGTATCAGGGCCGGGCACAGCAACTCATACCTGTAATCCCAACATTTTGGGAGGCCGAGGCAGGAGGATCACTTGAGGCCAGGAGTTCAAGACCAGCCTGGGCAACATAGCAAGACCCCATCTCTAAAAAAAAAAAAAGAATGTATATTATACTCATACATCCTAAGCTCTTAACAGAGGACCAGCATACAGCAATATGCTTATAGCATATAGTGTAAGTGTTTGTTATTCTTATGTAATCTATTAGTAATGTCAAATAACGAAGGAATTAACTAATTTTCTATATAGAAACCTAGTGATTTCATTATTCTTTCAACCATCCTCTGCTTAAATAGGTGTGTGCGTATACACACATATATAAACATATATTTATATATGTGTACGTGTATACGCACACACACACGCTTTTTTCTAAGTTTCAGACATCATTGTACTTCAACCTAATTTTAGCATGCATTGTCTAAGAATAAAGATAATCTTCTACTTAATCACAATAATATAATGATACCCAGGAACATTTATAATTCCATGATATAATCTATTAAAATATACAGTCCATATTTAAATGTCTGATGGTACCAGAATTTTATACATATATAAATTTATTATATAATATATTTAATATGTAAATATATTTAATTATTATAAATTATTATAAAGATATCTCATATAATACATAATTATGTATATAATTATATATTAATTTAATATTTATATATAAATATATATTTGTACATTCGAGTTTTGTATATTATATATTTATATATTATATACATTATATCTTATATACAGACAGAAAGAGAGCTGTTATTTTCAAGACAGGAGTTAGTCAAGGTTCATACAGTGAATTTGGTTATTATGATTCTGACAACAACTGCCAAGGATGCCCTCTCCACCAAAAAAATTTTTTGCATGTACCTTCCCAAGTAGAATTCCTTATTCAGAGAAATTAGGAAACTCTGACTCAGCTCTTTCTGTTTACTGCTGCTGCACTTCAGGCAGCTCAGAGGGACATCTGCTGTGGTTTCTAATGGTTGTGCTTCCATTAAATGAAACCTCAATTGAAAACAGTCGTCGCTGGAGAGCAGTTACACCTTTCTCAGGGCTGAAGCTTTCCTGGGAGTTGTAGATTCCTTTGTGCCCTCGTTATTCCTGCTTTTATTATTATTATTACTGTTATTTTGGAACTCCTTGCTGCATCTTCCTAGTCACTGTCCTCCTTTCTAGGTTCTCTGCCTCCTTTTCCTGAGAGACTGCCCTGGCCATCTGCATAGCAATCTTCTTCTTTTTTTTTTTTTTTTTTTTTCTTTTTTTTGTTGGGGTACGGCATGTGGGGACATTCTCACTCTGCTACCCAGGCTGGAGTGCAGTGCTGTGATCGCAACTCACTGCAGCCTCTGCCTCCCAGGTTGAAGTGATTCTCCCGCCTCAGCCTCTCGAGTGGCTGGGACTACAGGCATGCACCATCACACCTGGCTAATTTTTGTATTTGTAGTAGAGACGGAGTTTCACCATGTTGCCCAAGCTGGTTTGGAATTCCTGACCTGAAATGACCAGCCCACTTGGGCCTTCCAAAGTGCTGGGATTACAGGCGTGACTCACCGCACCCAGCCTACAGTTCCCGGCCTGATCAAAGCACTCCCTTGACGCTCCTGAGGACATCGGGTCCGGCACGCAGCATCTCCAGGGACAACTGAAATCTCACCAGGGCAGCCCAAGTCCTGTGTTCCCACATTGATTCCTGACTCTTCCGAACCCAGGGCCAAGGAGACAGGGAGAGGAGGCCCTTATTTTTAGCTTCCAGGTGACTGGAAACTGTGCAGTTCAGTTATCTGACTCTTTTCCACTCTTCTGAATTTGACCAGTTCCCTTTGGAGCCTTCTGTTCTCCAAGCTCCTCTGAACCATTTTGAAAGTAAATTTTGAACTTCCTCTTGTGCCTGCAAATTTTCAGCAGCAAGGGGAGGAGGACTCCCAGAGGAAAGGGTTTGGTTTGCTCCCTCCTCAGGGTCACCGTGTTATCTATTGACACATTCCAAAGCCTCATAAAAGCTGTCAGAACATCAAATACAGAGACTGTCCAAGAGAAACACCTACTAACTGTCAGGGTTTGATTTTTACAGCTACTAATAACTTCTCCCTTTGAGTTTGCCCAGAGCTCTGCACAGAATTGAAACAAACAAACAAACAAACAAAGCTTAGTTCTGCCTTGCCTAGAGTTTGCTGTGTGACCTTAGGAAAGTTGCTTAGCCTTTCTGATCCATATTTTCTTCACTTGTTAGTCCAAAAATATAGTAAGATCACAGAAATCACTAGAAAATAAGGCCCCCTCGTAACAATTAAATTCATTTAAAAATATTTAATTTTTCACTTCGAATAGATCTTTAAAATCAGAGACAACTTACAGTTACTGCTCATAAGTAAATTTTTAAAAACCGACTTTCTAAAAAGGAATCAAATATCTAACCATGTAAAACTTGCCTTCAGGACCAAAGATCACGTGAAGGGCTTCAGCTCTTTGCAGGTGGCAAGCTAAAACAACGAAGAAGACATTCGAAAGGAAAAGGAAATTTTTCTTTTAAAAGTCTTATGCTCACCATTTTGTGGGGTAAAAGTAAATGTTTTAATGTCTTATTGCATCAAGGATATCAATAACACTTAAGCTCTGGTTTAAAAGTTTCTATCATTTTCCTTCAGGGACTTCATTTTCTCAGGATGAATGTATCTAGCTTTTGTTCAACAACCAGCTAAAAGATTTCTCACATTGCTTCTCACATTGCCAAGCTCTGTCTCAACTGAGTGTGCATTTATTTCACCTCCCCAACCCCCATTTTTCTGAGCTTTCTGGCAAATGCTTTTCTGCTGCTCTTCATTAGCAAAATATGAATTTTTCACCTTGGTTTGCAGAGACAGAGTTTTGCCTTTCCTGTGTTCTTGCTCCAGGTGTAACAGTAAAATAGCCCAGTGTCATTTTGGGGGTGATACCACAGGGTAATTAGACTCCTAGCTAAGTTCCTTGTCCCGTTGGTATTCCTTCCCCCACCCCCTATTTCTACTGTCTGAGAAAACCTGGGAGGATCCAAACAAACTCTCAGTCTAGAAAGTTTAAAAATACGAATGAGGAATATTTTCTAAATAAAGAACTTGAAACCCTAAATGCTAAGTGACTAGGTTCCTTCCATCTATTTTCAAAAGCAAAGAACAATATTTTATCTTGGACTTACAGTAACATAAATAACAATGTTTAGAGAAAACTTTCTGCAAATGTCTAAAAGACAGAGGGACAGGCTGGGTCATGACTGAGGCCTAAAAGAGAATTAGGGGAAAGTCAGAGATTTCCTGCCTTTGTAATGAGTTTACTAATTAAATCTTAATTGTAAAGCAAGCTGAGCGAAATTTAAATGAACCTCTGGTGCCAGAAGCCAGGTTATTATGGTGGGACTGTTTATAAGGACAGGAAAGTGACTTTCTAAACATCAAATTCCTGTGCGTTAGCCAAGACCCAGAGGAAGTCCCCACGTGGAGAAGCACAGAATGTAGCAGAATAAGATGCTTGGGTCTTGAGATAATTAAATGACACCAAGATGTCCTGAGTCCCCTGAATTCAGTCATTGCCAGAGGCTGCAGTCTTCCTGTTCGGATGGGCTGGAAACAGCCACTTTTGTAATAACCAATGTGTTTTTCCCCCTTTTACAACAAACAAATGATCTAGCCATTTCAGCCGTGATTTAACAGCACTGGAGATGGAAATTCCTTGAGTTTGTAAACCCTGCCCGCTCTGTTGAAAAATAAGCCTTGCAAATATACAGAAGCCCAAACACCCAAGAGAAACAAAGCCGCCATAGTGGAAGAATGAAAAAGAAAATGGATTTTATTTCCTCCTGGTACTACTCAGAGGATGAAAGACAGGTTGTAAAATAAGTAAAAACAGAATTCCTGTGGCAACATACATGGTTTAACACTATTTATTTACCATAAGATTAGGAGAGTCAATTAGCTAAATGATCCTGTTCTGTTTTGTTTGGTTGATTTTTTTACGTTCATGTATTTAAAGTGGGTAACTCCCTTCATAGCCTGTCTTTTCAGAGGCGTTCATCTACAGCCAGCCTTTTTCTTGCCCATACCTATTTTTTACCACTAAAAACCTCCAGTGGACACATTTGCTGTCGGAAATGGGTCTTTGTCCTGGGTTCCCTGCAGCATCACCTCACAAACTAGTGACATGTCATCATAGGGCTGGGACCATGTGGGAAATAGCCCATCTGAATCCTCAAAGGAATTAGGTTAATAGAAGAAGAGATGACTGATGCCTGTGGTCTAAAAAACTGGAGAGCTAGCAAATCTGTTCTTTGGCATAATTTCATCCTTGATCCTCCAATCCTCTCCGAGGAGATCACTCACATGGATGTTGGGAAGGATAACACATAGAATAAGGGGTTCAGATAAAAGACAGATAGGGTGGGCACAGTGGCTCACACTTGTAATCCCAGCACTTTGGGAGGCCGATGTGGGTGGATCTCTTGAGGCCAGGAGTTAAAGACCAGCCTGGCCAACATGGGGAAACCCTGTTTCTACTAAAAACACAAAATAAGTTAGCCGAGTATTGTGGCACATGCCTGTAATCCCAGCTACTCAGGAGGCTGAGGCATGACAATCATTTGGACCCAGAGGGTGGAGATTGCAGTGAGCCGAGATCACACCACTGCACTCCAGCCTGGGTGACACAGTAAGACTCTGTCTCAAAAAAAAAAAAAAAAAAAAAGATAGATGGATAGATGGATATCACACATATACCATTTTATAATAGGTATTATATATAATTATAATTTATTCCATTCAACTACGTAATTTCTAAAATGCAAAATGACTTTGCTATTTCCCTCCCCACTTCCCCCTCAAAACTGTGATTTTTCCCTTCAAGCCTCCTCTTGGGCCAGATTAAGAGAACCTGCTTTCTGAACAAACCATGGAACTACACTCTCTCTACTCAGTGAAGTGTCCTAATCTCTATCTTGAGTTTCCCCATCAGATGTATCTGGTGGCTCTGAGGAAGCCGTAATACCAATAGCAGCCACATTCAACATGAACACTACATGACTCCACAGCTCACTGGGCTATTAGAAAGCTTAAAAGAAGGCATTGAGCTATAGAATTTATTATTAGTGTTATTGTCATTTGACCTTTTAATCCAGAAGGAAAGAACTCAAGAAATGCATCCCCTGGAGAGATGTAATAAAACAATCCTTTTTCATCTCTCATTTCTTTGAGTCTCTTTCTCAATGATCCCTACAGAGAATTTTGAACTGTCTACTCTTTATTTACTCAGTAAACGCAAATCGTTTTTATGAATCTCTTCCAAAGCTCCCAGTTGTCGTTCGTGTCATTTTGTTTTGTTGTTTTTAATAAGAGCCAAAGCTGAAATGCAGATTTACATAAGAAAAAGTCATTTCATCTTCGAAATCGTTTGAGGCTATTTTGAAAGATGATGCAGCACATATTTCAGAAATGCCACTTCACTTAGGTGTTTCTATCTTTTGGGTAAATGCTATGCTAATCATGAGATACAAATGGGAGTGTTTTCAGACTGTTTGCTGTATGTGCTGGGGACCATTGCTGGTGCCCAGGGAATGGTTTGACTCGATTCACTGACTTCCCTAAGACTGCTCTGCAAAAGAGAAAAAGCACGCATCATTTTAATTTTAGTTATGGATCAGAACTTTGCGGATGTGTGATGCTATTTTGGTTTGGAAGTTGTTGAGTGTCTTGTTTGTTCGTCCTTTTAAACCATCAAGCAGCAAAATATTTTCCCGCACCTCTCCACCATTACCAACACCATGCAACTGCTAAGCCCACTGACCTCAGGGAGGTTTACTGGTGATTCAGTTGGTCCACAAAACCCTTAGGACTGCAGGGTGACAGATTGTTGGTGACAGAGGCAGAAGTTAAGGGGACTTTAAAGAGCTTAGTCTCCCCATCATTTTGCAAAAGATGAAAAAGGGTCTAACTATACCCTAACAGCATAATCCTACCTAGAGTCTGAGCCTTGGTATTCTTGCACCAAAAATCTAGTTTTGGGGCCTCTGCTGACTGGGTAACTTTTCCAGGCTAAAGATAACTCGGCAGTACTTACTGGTTCTATGACAGGTGTCAGGAGGCCTGTGGGGCAGAATCCAGTTTTGAAAATATGTAAATTATCTGCACCTAGAGATATAAACATATATCTTGTCTGGCACTGGGGCCCACAGCCTGTAGTCCTAACTACATGGGAGACTGAGGCAAGGGGATCACCTCAGCCCAGGCATTTGAGGCTGCAGTGAGCTGTGATTGCATCATTGCACTCCAGTCTCGGTGACAGAGTAAGACCATATCTGGGGGGGAAAAAAAAGGGTGGGGGGAGGAGGTTTCCTTCAGTTTGAGGTTAATTCAGAAATTATTAAGTTTTTAGAGAGCTGATTTATTATTTAGCTTCATGCCTCAACTTTATAGGTTAAAAAAGTAGAGGTCAAAAGAAATCACCAGTATATAGCAGAGCCCTTTCATCACTCCTTCCACAATTCTTTATTCAATTATTTCTAGAGAACTCAAAATAGAGAAGCCATATACATTTTTTATTTCACAGAAGTGGCTTAGCCCCAGTGTTAACAGGTGAATGAGGATGGCATAGTAAAATCTGACAAGTGTGTGTGTGTTTTTTTTTTTGAAGACTTATTTCAATAAAAATTGATTTTTCCCAATTAGACTTCCATTTTACCTTAGAAATGGATTTCAGGGATGTCAAGTGATAACGTAAGCTGTGCTCAGAAGTGCTATTAGTCTAGTGGAGGTGAGATGTGAAGCAATTCGGGCTTACCTGCTAAAGGTCAGATAAGTTCCAGTGACAAGTTTCACAGCTGAGTGTAACACTGCATTGCTGAATGGCAGCAAGTCACAAGATGTCATCGGCCCCCACATACTAGATCAAGCCTAGGCATTCAGTTGGGCCACAATGTCTAATGTGATGTCAGAGAAAATACCGACGTTTTAGGAAGCTCAAAACTTTTCTCATTCTCTCTTTTTTTAAAACTTTCAACAAGGAAATCATTGCTTTGAAAAACCAGATTTGAGGCAACATGGATGGAGCTGGAGGTTACTATCCTTAGCAAACTAACGCAGGAACAGGAAACCAAATATCACATGCTCTCACTCATAAGTGGGAGTTAAATGATGAGAACTTGTGGACACAAAGAAAGGAACAGACACTGGGTCCTACTTGAGGGTGGAGGCCAGGAGGAAGGAGAGGAGCAGAAAAAATATCTACTGGTTACTAGGCTTAGTACCTGGTTGGTGAAATAATCTCTACAACAAACACAACCCCAGGACATGAGTTTACCTGTGTAACAAACCTGCACATGTACCCATGAACCTAAAAGGTTTTTTGAAAATGAATAAAAATAAAATAACAAAAAAAGAAAAATCAGTTCTGGTTGGGTTTGGGGCTTTTTGTTTTTTCTCAGGACTATTGGAGCTCACATTTTCCACCAAAGGCTCCGTTTTGTAGCTTGTGGATTTCAGTGCCATTCAGATAGATACGGTATCTGTGCAAGAGAGAGAAACGCAAGGGAACGAAGCTGCCCTGCTGTACGGCAAGGAAAGGGAGGGAACAACAGAGGGTGAGTAGACCTGGAGGAACTTTCCAGGTGATACAAAAAGAGCTTCTGGAAATGACTGGTCTTCAGGTGCAGCTCCTGAGGCACTGAGCTGGCTGCCATTCAGCTGAGCCTCTGCCACCACAAGAGCGCAGGATCAGGCCAGGGCAAGCTGTAGACAGTTGGTCCAAAGCCACTGAAAGAGATAAAACCACTTCTTGACTAGTAAACTCTGCGGGATCAGAGTTGTTGCCTGTTTGCTGTATCTCTAGAGCCTAGAACAGAGCCTGGTCTGTAGTTGATGCTTATAGACTATTTGTCCACAGAAGGGTTACCATATTTGGGAGAAGCACCAAGCTAGAGATTTGTTCAAGAAATACTCCCTGAAGATGTGGAGATAAGGTAACCCTTGTGCACTGTTGGTGGGAATGTAAATCGGTACGGCCATTATGCAAAACAATACAGAGGTCCCTCAAAAAATTAAAAATAGAATGACCATAAGATCCAGCCATCCCATTACTGTGTGCATATCCAAAGCAGATAAAATCAGAATCTCAAAGAGATGTTTGCTCTCCCATGGTTATGGCAGCATTATTCACAATAGCTAAGACAGGGAAATAACCATCAATGGATAAATGAATAAGAAAAATGTGACATTTATATCTATAATAGAATATTATTCAGCCATAAAAAGAAGGAAATCCTGCCATTTGTGATCATGTGGATGAACCTGGAGAGTATTATGCTAAATGGAATAAACCAGGCACAGAAAAATGAACATTTCATGATCCTACTTACACGTGGAATTTAAAAAAACAGTTGAACTTAGAGAAAGGGATTAGAATAGTAGTTTCCAGGGGCTCAGGGGTAGGGGAAAATGGGGAGATATTGGTCAAGTGGTATAAAATCTGAGTTATAGGATGAATAAGCCATAGACATCTAATGTACTGGTAGCTATGGTTAATCATAATATACTGCACACTTGAAATTTGCTAAGAGGGTAGATCCTAAGTGTTCTCACGATAAAAAGAAAGAGAGATTATCTGAGTATCTATTAGTAGTGATGTACTAAAAATTGCAAGAGACACAAATACAAAAAATACCTAAATTGCAAGTGGCATGGCGTGATGACAAGAGCATGGACTTTAAAGATAGAGCTGGTCACTTTCTCTGCCTTGAACTTTACAGGCTCTGTCATCTGGGAAATCATTTCATTTCATGTAGCAGTCTTGTTTTCTTAATCTGGAAAGTGTGGCTAGAAATTATTCACTTCACAAAGTTATCATAAAGACCAATTGAGAGCAGGTGCATATACAATTCTTGGCATACAGCAGGTGCTCAGAAAACAGCATTTTTCTGTAAATTATGTGGTCCTCACTCTCCAAAGATTGGCCTCTAACTTGGGAGATGGAAGCATAAAAATAAATTACACTTGGCTGGGTGCCATGGCTCATGCCTATAATCCCAGCACTTTGGGAGGCCGAGATGGGAAAATCACAAGGTCAGGAGATCAAGACCATCCTGGCCAACACGGTGAAACCCTATCTCTACTAAAACTACAAAAGTTATCTGGGTATGGCAGTGCACGTCTGTAGTCCCAGTTACTCGGGAGGCTGAGGCAGGAGAATGGCTTGAACCCAGGTGGCAGAGGCTTCAGTGAGCCGAGATTGCACCACTGTACTCCAGCCTGGGCGATAGAGTGAGACTCCATCTCAAAATAAAAATAAAAAATAAAATAAAATATATTACCTTCCTACAACTACTATTTATTAATAGAATAGCTCTGGGATTTTTCAGAGTGGTGGTTAGAAAAGTTTTTCTCTTTAGGCTTTGCTAGCCAGATGGGCTCTCTCGCAAATTCTCAACTCTGCCATTGGTTCAAAAGCAGCCATAGTATATGACCAGATGGGGCTGTGTTCCAATGTTGTAGTCTGCTTGGGCTGCCACAACAAAATGCCACCAACTGGATGGCTTAAACAACAAAATGTATTGTCTCACAGTTCTGGAGGCTGAAGTCCAAAATCAAGGTGCTGGCAGGGCTGGTTCCTCCAAGGTCTCTCTCATTGGCTTGCAGGTGGCCACCTTCTTGCTCAGTGTCCTCACGTGGTGTTTCCTCTGGGCATGGGTGCTCCTGGTGTCGCTTTTTGTGTTCCAATTTCCTCTTCTTATAAAGACACCAGTTATATTGGATTAGGGCTCACCCTAGGGGTCTCAATTTAACTTAATCCTCCTTTTATTTTATTTTATGTTTTTGGAGCCGGAGTCTCACTCTGTCGCCCAGGCTGGAGTCCAGTGGCGTGTTCTCAGCTCGCTGCAAGCTCTGTCTCCACTTATACTGGGGAACCACTTCAGGTGGTTCTCATGCTTCAGCCTCCCAAGTACCTGGGACTATAGTACTGCACCACCACGCCCGGCTAATTTTCATATTTTCGGTAGAGACAGGATTTCGCCATGTTGACCAGGTTTGTCTCAAATTCCTGATCTCAGGTGACCCGTCCACTTCAGCCTCCCAAAGTGCTGGGATTACAGGTGTGAGCCACCGTGTCCAGCCTTAATCCCCTCTTTAAAAGCCCAGTCTCTAAATGCAGTCACATTCTGAGGTACTAGAGTTAGGGCTTCAGTGTCTGAATTTGGTGGCAGACAAACTTCAGTCCATAACACACCCTTAGGTGTTGCCTTGGTGAAATCTCAGTCGCTTTTTTTTTTTTTTTGCCTTTTCAGTTCTCCAATAATTGATTAGGCCTTCACCATGTGAATTTGTAGGGAACACTATTCAAGCAGTAACACCCAATAAAACAGGCAATGTGCTAGATTTGGCCTTCAGGACACAGGTTGCCGACCTCTGGCTTGGAGCAGTTAGTTTAGCTATTGAATCTTTTTTTTTTTTTTTTTTTTTTTTTTT